>NW_009716292.1:0-22771 GCF_000703405.1 Apaloderma vittatum
TACATATATATACAAATTATATACAAATAAATCAAAACATTGGAGTTCTTCAAGTGCCTGTGAGGGGAAAAAATGATGGCAACAGGGAGCACTCATTTCCAAAATTCTTGTTCAAGCCATAATAACTAAAGCATATACTAAAATCTAGTAAATGAGTATGAAGCAGTGTATATGGGGAAAAAAAAAAAAAGAGGAAAAAGTCCTTTAACAATTTTGTAACTGATAGTTTGACAGGTAATGGATTAAATAATGTATGACACTTTCATTAAAAAATATAGATTTTTTTTGTTTGTTGTTAGTCAGTCACTTACTCACTGCCAAATTAGAAGTTTTTTCTTATAGAAATTATTTTGATCTACAATGGCACACAAAATACAGAGCAACATTCCCTAGACTTCAAAGATAAAATTACAAATGTGTGTAAAATGCAGGAAGAAGTATCCTAACACAGAGGTACATTACTAACTATCACTTACCGAGGGAACACATGTATATTTTCCAGCAGAATGCTGACAGCACTCAAAGAACAGTGATCAGATTCATTCCGGAAATAACCCCAGAAGGAAAAAAATAGCAAAAGAGCACAAAAGGCATGAAAAGAATCAGAATATTTTATTCCCTGCGTAGAAATTTCACCAATCATGGCAACGATATTACCACTATGACCCTGCTGGGTAAGTGGCAAGTTATACTTTGTATGCACCAATTATGAGAAACAGCTTGATCAGGAGATATTTAGAAACTAACTCTTTAATGCAAATGATCACAAGGAAGTAATCAACTTTATTCTCTAAGGTCTTTAATTTTTAGCTTATTTGCAGAGCTTCTGAAAGTAGAGCATGTAATTGGACTGGTCCATGGTGAGTACCTGAAAGTGCTATGATTTAGATATTCCTCAAGTCCACAGTACTTATTTTTGCAACTTACATAATTTTAGCAATAGCTGCAATGCAGCCTCCAACCACATTTAACTCCAGTACTGGAAAGGGCTAAAATTTAGAGCCATGCCATTCTATTCATGCCAACATTTTCAATATATTTTCTCCAGTAGAATCATAGAATCATTCGAGTTGGAAAAGACCCTTGGGATCATCGAGTCCAACCACTAACTCTGCTCTACAAAGCTCACCCCTAACCCATCTCCCCCAACACCACATCTCAATGACCTTGAAACACCTCCAGAGATGGGGACTCCACCACCTCCGTGCGCAGCCTGTGCCAAGGTCTGGCTACTCTTTCTGTGAAAAAAACCAATTCCTAGTGTCCATTGTGACCCTGCCCTGTTGCAGTTTGAAGCCATTCTCTCTTGTTCTATCACTAATTACCCGTGAGAAGAGACCAGCCCCAACCTCTCTACAACGTACTTTCAGGTAGTCATAGAGAGTGAGGAGGTCTCCCCTCAGCCTCCTCTTCTCCAAACTCAACAGCCCCATCTCCTTCAATCACTCTTCATAAGATTTATTCTCCAGGCTCTTCACCAGCTTTGCTGCCCTCAATAGTAAACAACTAGAAGAGTAAACATGCTGCAGCATGGGACCTTTTCCCACCTTTATGTGAGCTCCTTTCCATCCACGTTTTCATTCACCAGAGTTTTATTCTTGACCACTACTAAAGGCTAACAAAGTGACACTTGTCCCCCTCTCAATAGATGAAATCTGCCAAATATGTCTTTGAAGACGACAAGGTGCCAGGTACTTCTGGGTGTTCAGCAGTGAGAACTGGAGAGGTGGTTTTACTCATTCCTTTAGCTACTAGAGTCCAAGGTTGAACCTACACCGGGAGTTTCACTGGGCTCAGGAGCGTCTTTCTGAAGTGCATCTCTAAACTGCCCCTACTTGTTGTGCTACTCATTCGGCATTGTGAAGAGGGCCCTTAGGCCAAACTAAAGCGATAAAAGATATGCTAACTGACATTCAGCCCATGATAACTAAACAAGTCCAAAGCAAGTCTCTCCAAAACGATGCTGTGTCGATGCCAGGTTCTCTGCCCCATCTGAGGGGCAGGAGGTTCTCCTCCCCCTCTACACTGCCCTGGTGAGACCACACCTGGAATCCTGTGTCCAGTTTGGGGCTCCCCAGTTCCAGAGAGACAGGGACCTACTGGAGAGAGTCCAAGGGAGAGCTACGAGGGTGATCAAGGGACTGAACCTCTCTGCTGTGAAGAGCGACTGAGAGACCTGGGGCTGTTCAGCCTTGAAAGGAGATGGCTGAGAGGGGATCTATTAACGTAGAGAAATACCTGAGGGGTGGGGGTCAAGGGCAAGGGGACAATGTCTTCTCAGTGGTGCCCAGCAATAGAACAAGGAATAATGGGTTTAAGTTACGACACAGGAAGTTCCACCTCAACACGAGGAGAAACTTCTTGGCTGTCCGGGTGCTGGAGACCTGGCCCAGGCTGCCCAGAGAGGGTGTGGAGTCTCCTGCTCTGGAGACTTTGAAACCCGCCTGGACGCATTCCTGTGTGGCTGCCCTGGGTGTCTCTGCTCTGGCAGGGGGTTGCACTGGGTGATTTCTAGAGGTCACTTCCAAGCCCCAACATTCTGTGATCAGTTCTAGGGACCACCAGCCAAGATCACACAGATCTCCTTTGTTCAGTTTACGTTACTCACTAATGCCGACATAGTCATACAGTCTGGGATAGAAAATCCTACAGAATTCACTAATAATTCTTTGTCCTTACTGTCGTCCATATCAAAGTTGAATTGCAAGAAAGTTTTGAAGTCCTGTTACCACAAACCACAACAGAAGAAAAGTGCTGGCATCATCCAATAAAAGTCAAGACTTCTAACAATTCGCTTACCAACATTTTTGTGTTTTTCGTCTGGTTCTCTGAAAGATACTTGTTACATCTTCAAATATTTAAGTGGAAACAAAAACAATAACCAACAAATGTCTTGATAAGGCAACTGTTTCTTACAGGAAGTTTTGAGCCGCACTGTGATTTTTGTCAAGGGGACTTAGGAATAATCTGTCACAATTCACTGAGTCAATATGGGTCATGCAGTTGTGTTTGTGCTCTCAGACCTAATCGTGCTACAATACTAATACTAATACTAATACTAATACTAATACTAATACGAATACGAATACGAATACGAATACTAATACTAGTACTAATTCAAACACTTGCTCTAATTGTTAATCATTTAATACAACTTGGCTGTACACAGTCTCAAGACCAGATTGAGTGTGTTCAAACAAATGCATCTCTGGTTCTTTGTAAAGACAGAAATATAGTGGCAACAGAAATCCCTAATGAAAAGTGTTCAAGTTCAAGAGAAACAATCATGCATTGGGATAAAAAAAATCCAAACCAACCAACTAGGGTTTGATGGCAGGACTGTGATTTCTGAGTTTCTGAAACATTATTCTCATTCTTAACCACGAGGGCTTTCAGATTATCCATGGTCCACAAAATACTAACATTCCTTCAAACAATTTTCCTTATGAACTACACCAGAGTTAGGTTTATAAATGAGAATTTGCCATGAGAAATAGAGAGAAGGACAGAAAGTAATCTTTTGTTAAGAATATGTGGAACTGAGCAGTATAAATGACCTTTTATGCCTGCTTAGGAAGCTTAAAGAAACATTTTTTTCAGGTTCTGTAAAATTTTACTTTTAGCTCCGTGTAGTTTTTCCTGGGGTGTTAATTGGTTCATTTCTGTGTGTACACACCGCTGTGGTTCACTCATTAACTTTATTACTAAGGTTAATTAAAGACTAGTGTCTTATTTTAAAATATTCTCTCGTTACCCTGCACCTATGTAGTGCAGCTTGATAGTAGCAGGTGGTGTTTGGCTTCCTGCAGTGTCTTTTGAAGACTTGAAATATATGTAACTTTTAACGTGCAACTTGATTCATTTTTTTAATGCCTTTTTTTTTTTTAGAACATACTGGTAATTGAATAACTTATGCATGTTAAATAAAGATCATTACAGGATTTATTTATATGCAACAATGTAAGCTTTTCTTGTTTTCAGTCTTAGAAGTATAGCATGAAATAATTTTAGTCTTCATTTAAAAAAATTAATAATTCCACAAATCCTTATTTTTCAAAAGCTTTAACTTGCAAGAAAAATGTCAAAACTACCTCAGTCAAAGAATCACAAGGGAACAGAGTCACCATTAAGCTTATTTGGATAATACTGCATTTCCAATATTTTTCATTTTTCAATTTTACTTTTTATTTTTTTTAAATTTTGTGACTTTGACTTAGAACTTCCAGGCTAACGTTGTGCTTGTAATCATAGGAAAAAAAATTACAACATTTTGAAATAGTCTTTCCCTCTTTAATTACCAAATAGATAATTATAATTCTAGACTTAATTCTCTCCATGCAATAATTTTTCATTCCAGACTCAGTAAAAAAGAGCAAGAGAAATTAATAAAGACTGGAATATACAGATTACAAATCAATTTCCAGATTACGGTTTACTTTGAAACAGGCAAATCAAAGGGCAATATACACTAAAACAATTAAACAGTTCTATACTGACAGAAAACCTATATTCTGTGCTATAAACAGTTTATACGGGGAGAAAAGTTCCACCAGATGGTTTAGTAAGTATTCTGTTAAAGGAGTTTAAAAAAATAAAAACTTTGTGGAAAATGGAAAACTAAGTTTCATACCTGTTCACTTATTAGGTCCTTAGCTGAAGAGATGATGGTGAGGTGATAAAGCTTTTGGCCTTAATTATATCTTGACCTTGCTCTCTGTTTCCAGTGTTACAACAAAGAGAAGGTATCACCAGCATCTCATCTTTAAGGATCAAGATGGCAACTGGTCAGGTTGTGGAATGATGTGTGGATTTCCTACAGTTCATTAAGTACCAGAGGTACCATCTCCCATCTCAGAGACATTACAATCTCAACGCTGACGCATAAATCCAAATAGCAGCTGTAAATCACTTGGATATCTCCTTCACAACCATTTCTAATACAGAATAAAATATATTGAGACATTTTTTGCCGCTTGGAACTGTGTCATACTGGAACACACTGAACATCTAGGACGCAGTCTCTCCTGGAGAGAGGACAAAAAAAAAAAGCAAAAAAAAAAGCATGAGATTTTTTCCTTAAAAAGCTGAGAATTCTTTTTTCTCCCACAATTCAGAACTCCTTAGTAAGTAGCTTGGAAAACTGACTAAGGGAGCATAAAGGAAAGGGGTTTTCATTAATTTCCAAAGCTATAACTTAACCTGAAAAGAATATTTTTCTAAATAGACAGGAAGCCATGTGAAAGTAGGACATGACTGGTTTACATGTTGAAATGTGTGATATTAATATCACTGTGCAAAAGTTCTTCACTGTTTTGGATGCTGTATTTGCACTTCACTATTTTGGCATTCTTTTTCACCGTGAGACAAATGTAAGAATTGTTTCCCTGATGGACAAGATTACACCTACACTCCAAATAACTGCCACTGACATAACCACAGTGTAGAAAGGCACGATACTGACTGTATAAGGAATGTAAACAAAATTCCTTTACTAGTACCCTTGGCTGAAATTCCCCAGAGCCCTGGAAGCGTCCAACCCAAGGAAAAGGAGGTGTAATGTACCAGCACATTTAAATATTAACATTTTATGCCCATTTTTCATTTTTATAAGACAACCACGTATTGCGCTGGACATGAGTTACATCAAACTTACACCAAGTTGAAGAGAGGAAGATTGTCACTGATTTCATTAAAAGTACAGATAACGTTCCCCAAGCAATGAAAGTTCAACAATTCTAGTAATTTAGGTGGTTTTGGTGGGGTTTTGTTTGGTTGGTTAGTTGGTTGGATTTGGGGTGTTTGGGGTTTTTTTAGAGTTTTTTTACAATTCTGCATCCTCTTAAATTTTTGGTGTGTTGAATAAGACAAAACAACTGAAACGATGAAAACAGACTGTGCCTTTAAGTTCTGCCTGCTGATTCACTGGGGGTTGAAATCACAGGGAATTGTGTTTATCTCTTACCGATGAGCTGTTATTCCTGACGTCCAAACTATTCGCTGGGAGTACAAGACTAACACATGTATTTGTCAGCAAAATGGGTCACCTCTATGCTCTTTATATTTTCTTTAGTTGAAATCAATAAAGAAGAAATCAGAAACATCAGACACTGGAGGGCAGGAATGATGAACTGCTTCACATTCCTCCCTGACGTCTCTATCCCAGGGCACAGGGCTGGTTCACGACTATTTTATCCATTTCCATATTTTACGTGTTTTTGCACCCTCTAGTCCTTTTAATTCTTTTGCATGGCAAGACATTTTTGCCTTTGTCGTAAGGTTACGGGCAATAATGCTGAAACGCATTATGAAATTGATTTTTAACACTTTGCATGACATTAATATGCAAACATGCCTCCAGATCATGTCTCTGCTGACATACCATACATACATAAAACGTATTGCAGGAAAAAAAACCCAAACAAAGCTGTGATCAAAGCAGTGTTAAAAGTGTTGTAACTAATGTGTATCACTTGCATTGACACATAAATGAAGGATGGGTTCTGTTTTACTGTGCCGTGAAATAATTATTGTAAATAATTTATATTTTCCTAATCACTTTGAAAGGAATTTCTTTATGACCGAAAGTAAAAGCCATGTTAGGTCTTCCAGCATCGGCATCATATCACATACAAACAAGCGAAATATAAATCAATGCAAAGTAGTCAAAGCAGCAACAAATTCATAGAAACTGTAAAATTTCCTCCATGCCAGAATGCTTCTACTAAGTATGCCTTGACTACAAGGTCATCAACTCCATATATATAACCTTAAAGTGTTACTCACTGACAGAGATGTCACTACAGATGATTAACCTGGTACCTGATTATGACACCTAGGAAGGCACAGTGGTAAATTTCAAATTTATTAGGGCACTGAAACAGAATATTTATGGGAGCTCTTAAAAAATCCAGCAGAAAACTACATGCATCAGGCTGTTCGTTAAAATGAGAACAACAGAATATACAAAGAGAGCAATTTTTTAGTTTACTTTTCCTGGTGTCCTAGCTTTTTACCACAGGAGAAAGTCCACAAGAAACTAACAGGACAGTCCCGGCAGAGAGGCAATTCATATATATACCAATTTGATGTATTTGCAAATTGCAAATAAACTTCTTACCAGCAAGAAGCAACAACAAAAAGCGGTTTAAAACACAAAAGCAGAAGGTGGCACGGAGCCAATCGAGCACAGAGGACATTCTGCTGCAGAGAACTACTTCCACAGCACTGATGCACAAGTTTCTGGGTGTATTTTTCTCAACGGAAAGAAATACAAATTCACCACAAAACGGCAAAGCCGTGAAATTGCACAAAAAATATCTTCTTTCTATCATATGGTTTCTACCATAAAAGTAAGGTACCAGCAGTAGTATGTTTTCACTGAAGGCAGCTGTCACATTGGACAGTTTCTCCTCCTCCGATCCAAGAATTTCGTTGCTGTTTGAAGGGCTAAAATTTAAAATATTCCCTGCAGTAGGCATGCACCTTAGCAAACTCCTCTGAAGAAAGTCAAACGTGCTCTTCCTGAGAAAATGGGATATAATAGAGGGCGTCAAAAGACAAAACCAGCTCCCAACCAAATCCCCAATTTTCAGTACAAAAACTAGAATGATGGCAACTGTCAAGTTCCTGCTTGTTTTCTGATAGCACCCGTATGTTTTCTTGAAGAATCCAAGGCAACCAAACCCAATGACTGCTTCTGTTAATACTTTCAAAGCAAACAATACAACAAACATCGTCTGACCAAATGTGCTGTGAACCTTCTAGAGCATATCTGGTTGGATCAAAATTGTGTCCTGCTAGATATTTGAAAAAGTCTTTGTCTGAGAACATAAGCATCACCTTGCGGGGGCTCAGTGTTGTTTGCTGCCACAGGAGATCTCCAAAATAAAGAGTAACATTTATCTACATCTCGCGAACACACAGCGAAACGCTGAGGTCCTAATTTCCTGTTATAAATAGCTGAGCTGAAGGAGAAAGATTGAAATAGTATCAAAGGAAGACTTTTGGCAACTACTTTAAGAAACGCCTGCTGCTTGCTAATAGTCATAAAAGCAGTTAAATTAGTGGTGGTAAATGAGCCATTCCACATGGTTTCAGACCAGCCTGAGATACATTTGTTTGAACTGGGAACCCATGGGTTGACATCATAGAATCTTATCTTTTCAATCTTCACGCAGTCCTAAAAATATGATTTTTACCAAAAAAGTAGAAACCAATTATCTCTTTCGTTAGGCAGTGGTAACTGCATTTCCTTATAGGGTAAAGCCGCTGTGGTTTAAGAAATTTAAGATTCTGTAACTTAAGCAGCTTACAGGGTGTTAAAAATGGTGTTCTGTCTGACTTTTGTGTGCTCCTTTCTTTCTCTTAATATCTGTTGAGGTTTCAGGAAAGGAAACATTGTCAATTTGATGTTCATACAATTAATTTACTTAGTGCACATCAATACCGCTAGTTTCAACAAGATACACTTAAGAGTAGGTTGATGTTGGGTTGGTGGTTTTTTCCTTCCCTGTCAAAGCAGTGCCCTACATACAGCATGCTGTATTTCAGAAATCTTGATTCAATACACTTAAATTTCTTTTTTTTGGGTAAAGACTTCTTGAACTTTCAGTTAAGCGGTTTTGGTGCAGTTATATGCACACACCTATTCGCATTCTCCAACTAATTACCATCCATCAAACCTGCTCCACACAAATATTACTGTAATGTTTGTTTAGTTAAAAGAGAAATAAAGAAGTATTGTGTAAGTTGGTTTCTCTAGCAATAGCTATGTCTACACAGTGCAGCAGGGCACAGAATTTCTGCATTCTCTCAGAAATCACTGCTCTGACTCATAATATTCCTCTGTGATGGTTGTATCCTGGGCCTTGAAGGAATCCTACCTTTGAATTGGAGCTCTGCACCTTGCTGCTTTTTTTTTTTTTCCTGAGGTGTCTTGGGGACATGACCCATATTTCTAACACTCAGCATCAAACTTAATTGAAAAACTTCTTGCTAAACTTTTCCTGTATGAGTTAGTCATGTTGCAGATGTGCACCAAGATAAAATTAATTTTCAAAAAAATTAGCAGCAAAGGTAGGACTAGGTGTTGAAAGAATTCTCACAAAACTTCAGAGAACGGCAAAACATTTTAAAGCTAGACCTAAAGATAAAATTTTCCTGCAGGATCAGACCGCTGTTGTCTTTTCCATTCTTGAATTTTTTAATAAAATCACTGTAAACTTGGTCCAAAATTGTATTTAAAAATTCAAAACGTTGTTCCTAATATTTCACAAAACCTTTGAGTTCCTAAAACATTTCCCCATTTTTGTAGCAATTTTCATCAGTAAAAGCAAACAATTCCTTTCACATATCCGTGCACTCATCACCGGTTACCAGGCTTTCCAAACAGAAGCTACAGAGAGTGCCATGGGAGAGTATTTATTAGTTTAAAAATTTGTTTGGCCTTGTGGGATTTTTAACACTGAAATATGTAATTCCCAGCTGCCTAGATGTACTTGAAAATCCTTCCAAGGGTTCAGAACTAAGTACTTACATGACTTTAATAGCTCAGTCTCAATTCTAGAAACCTCAGTACACTGGAAAAAAAAAAAACAACACCACGATTAGAAACATATTGCAGCGTACTTCCCATCTGACAAGAAAAGTGGTTAAAATATCCCCAAAAAGATGCAGATGTCAAACATTAATCATAAGCAATACACACTGCTATGGTCCAGTAACTGCTGGTACTTAATTTCAACAAAATCACAATCCTCTCAACCTTTTTTTTTTTTTAATGTCACTGTGTAAACATGACAGCAACTTTAAATCTTGTTGAAAGTGAATTCCAGACCTGTCAGTGGGCAGGCAGCTTCAAGAAAAGCACTTTGGAATCCCCTCCCTGAGCTCCAAACTCAACAACGTGGGTTTTTTGGGGGGGGGATGTGGCTGAACGCTGAATCAAAAACGTCACTGCTTTACAAGCAACTAAACAATGAAAAAGCATGGCTATGAAGCAGGGGACAAAGGTTAATTAGGAAGGAAAATCAAGCGGAATTTGAAGCAGGACAGAATACTTTTTTTTACTGTCTTCAAAGGTAATTAAATCCAACTCATAAACCCCACAAATTTAAGCAAAGGATGTCTTCAGTAATATACTCAAATTATCATAACAACTAAAAATATTATAGATAGATAAGTGCTTCCATGTATATCACACATACCTGCCTACATACATAAAAACTATCACCCAAAACTCCTGCTGGAAAGTGAACTGGATATCAACCATGATTTCCTGAACTGGAATTCAACCATGATTTCCACTGCCATTATTAGACATATTCATTTGAGAAGTCTGAATAGAGTAAAAAGGAATAAATGTTTTGTGAATTCACTGGCTCTGTTGTCTGATTATTATTATTTTTTTAGTCACATAGCTTACATTATTTCACTGAGCACAATCAGAATTTTGTTATTTATTAGATCACAGGGGTTTTTCTTCATAACATTCTGTTGGTTCAAGTCATTCCAAAAAATAACAAATAATAGGTTCAAACAGAATTACTAGAAGGACTTCTGGATTCCAGAAACCATGCAAATTTGTCTGTAGGCAGAACATGATTCAACGACTGAAAAATTTCAGGAGAAATGTCAGATGGAGAATATACGTATTTTAAGGTGGTCTAAACAACATATTTAGCTTTTAAGCCTGACTTTTTGGTATATTTGAGGGTTCCAGTTTTTAGTACTTCTACCGTTTATCCACGCAAATAACACAAAAGATCAAACCAAAGTGGTAGTATGTCTGCTCACCTTTTAATATCTGAGCTCTGCTGTATTTTAATACTCCTCCATCCCCACAGAGCAATTTCAGCTACCAAAAGCATCAATGCCTACAGGCTTCCGTTTCAGAGAATTTCTATTGAAAAAAAGTCTGGCATATTTCTAATTACATTCCAGTCCTCTGGAGAGAATCCCTGTATTGTAACTGCAGCCTGGCATTCCTGTCTACACTTTCTTGAACTGAATAAAGAAAGAAATAGTGATTTGATTAGCAGAACCTGATTGCTTTCTCTGAACGTTACAGTATGTTAAATGAGAAGCTGCATAAAACAAATGAAGCAGGTCCGTGTCAGATTCTGATTTGGAAGACTGCTGACTGAGCAGCTCCCCAAGCTTTTAGTATCTAACCAGAAACACATTTTGTTGACGCTTAGATTTTTAACCTCAGGAACAACTTCTGCCAACACTGGAAACAGCTCAAAGAACAATGCGCCGTAACTACGGAAGATTCAGGTAAATGCTCTGTCGCCAACATTGTGCCCAAAAGGCTTTTATCCCCACATAGACACATGTGTAGGCTGGTCTGAAAATATATGCCAAGGCGAAAAAAAAAACCATAAAAATGACAGCGTGACACCAAAAGAGAGACTGTGTATTTCCACGGTCTTTGTGATAAACGCTAAACCAATGGCTGAATGGAAAAATCTCATATTCAACAATTTGGAGGACATATTTTCCAACTGGTCCTTTGGACCCTAGTAAACAGCTGGAGGGGATGGCTAGAATATTTGGTGGCATTTTCTGCTTGGCTTTTCTTCTCTTTTCATCAAACTTTAAAGTAGTTTGAGGTGGAAAAGCATGACCATTAACAACTTGTATTTATGCTCAGTGCACATCATTTGCAGGAGTTTCAGACAAAGTGACCTGCCACACACTCATTCCATGACAAGAATGTTAATGGTTTTAATTGACATTTTAACGCTGCCTCCAGTTCCTGTATAGTATGTATTGCAGTATTATCTAGGTCTACACTTACACTGAATTTCAGCCCCTGGGCACTGATTTTTGCCCTCCCCCTACCTTATATGCAAGATTTAAATCCTCCTGCTAACACAGATGCTCAAGAATTTGCTGCAGATTTACAGAAGTATATTTTTTAAGCAACAAAATTGCTTGTTTCAAGAGTATCTAAATCAGTTTGAATGCTCAGGTATTACTTCCGCTCTACACTATGAAATATTTTAACCTCTTTATTGCTCCTCTTAACTCAAAGATAGCATTCATAGCATGGTAGCACTTACTATGCTTTGTCTTGGGGAAAGATTCTATAAATACTGATTAAGCATATTTACTTTGCAGAGTTTTTAATATATATATATGTCACCATGGGGAAAATTCAGAAACGCATGTTTATGGTAGAGACCTAAATTGCACAGGACTTCAACAAGATGTACTTCTGCAAACTGTATGTCGAATTTTACAGTGGAACTTGCTTTTTTAATTTTTTTTTAATCTTTGCCAGAAAGTTTATATGAAAGAAATCTATGCCTTTTCAAGGACAAAAATGCTTAGTCCTAAGCATTTTGCTATTGTATGGGTAATACTTACAGAAAATAAGAGCAGAAATAGTTGGAAGAGACTTCAAGCAGTCCTCTACTCTCAGACTCCTACCACAACAAAGGATTAAAAATACCTAACCCATTTTTGACAGATAACTGTATATCCTGTTCATAAAAGCTCCTAGTGGTGGAGAATTAACTGAATTCTATACAACTTAAACGAGAGAGTGTCTTCCACTGTCCTTGCTTTGAAAATTTTTATTAAGGCTTTGTATAAATCTCACTTGCTGCAACAGAAGCTCAACTGTCCTTGGAGGAGGAGGGTGGTGGTGAGTTTCTTGCTTTTTTCTTCAGTTTTCTCTAGTGCATTTGAAGACCGATCATGTCTTACATCCTCTCTTCTCTATTCTTAACACCCACAATAACCTTGCATTCCTTTTCATAAACTACCTCTTCTAATCTTTCAATCCTTCCTTCTCCACATCACCCAGTTCTCCGCAGCTGTTCCCTACAAATCTGAAAGCTTATGTCAAAAAGCGGCAAAAGGACCCCAGCCCAGGCTTTATTAGCACTGAGTGGAGCAGAAGGATTATTTCCTATTTCTGAATACACTCCTACTTTCACAGCCCAGCCTTTATAAACCACCAGGTTTACGACAGAAACACTATCTAACAGGTCTTTCTCTAAGTTTTATATAGGAATTTTCTCCCCTTAGAGTAGTACTTTGAATTTTCCTTAAGCAGCTCTAGTTTTTCATACCAGACTCTTTTTTCAATTTGCTTCGAATTGCGATTCTGTCCTACAAAGTGCTTAGATCCCCTCCCAGCTTGGCACCACCCAGAAATTCAGTAAGCAATTATCTATGCCTTCAAAGCCACAAACAGAACCATGGGGCACTTAAAAATACCTGCATGACACCAATTCTTTATATACATGCAATATTCCAAAGGAGGAAAAATTCTGATCAAATTCAGTCAGGTTAAAGAAAATGATACCATACCTCTTCAGTAAAAACACCTTACTTTCAAGGCTGTATTAAAAGTGATGAGACAAGTTCATATTAAGCTCTAAAAGTGCAGATAGTGGTTTAGTGTTTTCTTACTGGTGCAATTATTATGTGGGAAGAAATCTGAAAGTGTGGCAAAACAGATGGTACTATATTTGCAAATACTGCTACAGTGTGCTATGACGTAGTTCAGGCTCTGTTCATCCATCCCAGAATAAATTTCTTCTACCATGCTCCACACTACTCCCTCAAATTTTTATTCTTAGACACAGGATTAATCACAAATCCCAACTCTAACCACAGATTAGGGAATCATCCAGCAGGCTATCTCCATTATATACTACTATGTCATTGCTGTTCTCTCTAATTAGCTAGTACCCTACATAATTAAGATACATCAAAATTACTCAGAATTTTACATCAAAATTACTTAGAAGTTTAAAAAAGTCTGACTGAATTTCTTAATAAGTGGCTAACGTTCTTGAAAGGCAATGAATAAAGGACTATCTGTATATGATAACAATTTTTAAACAAGAAAATCTTCCTGTGAGGAGAACTTCAGAGATATATTCCGAAGAAGTCCACAATCTTACTGACAGCATATGGTATGAAATGAAATCAGATCAAATAAGAACATAAAACCAGCTTTGCTGGGTCAGAATAAAACTCCATATAGCCTGTATCCTTTCTCTCACAGTGGCTAAAAGTGAATTATGAGGAAAGGCAAAAGTGTAGTGATATTCAAATTTTCTTATCTTTTAGCAATACAGATCTCAAAGTTCTTGAGACATGTGTTATATTTTTGTCCCTCAGTGACTTTTTCTTCCATGAACTTGACTAGCCACCATCTCTTTCTGTATATTCCCGCTCTAATAAAACAAAAAAGCACAGACATTTAAGTATTTATCCTGCCTTACATTCCTATTACATCGTAAATTGAACCATTTCCCAAATGCTTTGGAGTCCAGCATATTCCAGTCGCAAGAACAGAAAGACAGAAAGAGAAAAAAGTAAATTATGCTCCCAGAAGAACCTTTCCTTCTTCATTTTCAGTCCACCTCTATCTAGTAAAAAACGCAGTTTAAAAAGTCTGACAACCTAAGTCCCAAAGTGCTTTAGAAAGACAATTCATGTGTTTACAGCTCCCTGGGCAGACCCTTTCCTGAGTATGCATGTAGGGCCCAGCTGCATCACTTTCTTCACTGAAATCCAATTATCCTGTAAGAAAGAAAGCGAGTAAACTGCGTTTGGATAAAACTGATATTAGCAATGGAGAATGGGTCATCTAACCTATCCCCTTTCTCCATAGGACTTGTCTTTACCATACAATGTGTCTTTCTGTCCTTTGCCACTTCAGTCTTAACTGATAAAAGAACTGAAACGTCTACAGGCAGCGACAGGAGAACAATTCCTGCTCTAACAGAACCAAGTTTCTTCTTCTTCTTCTTACATGGAATGCCACATTTATGTGGCAATGGTCCGCACTACTCATGATGCCGCAGTTCTACCAGCAGTCTGCATAAAGGCAAGAGTCAGCCAGAAACACCAGTAACAGTGCTCTAACAAAGGCATCCCTAGCTAGGGAGGCTTGCTCGGGAAACCTGTTCACCTGAATCATAGAATTATATCAGCTGGAAGAGACCTAGAAGATCATCAAGTCCAGCCTTGGTACCAGCCCTACCAACCTACTAAATGATTCCCCCAATGCAACACCCACCTGTCTCTTGAACCCCTCCAGGGACGGTGACTCAACACCCTCCCTGGGCAGCCTGTTCCACTCCCTGACATCCCGCTCATCCTGACATCCCTCTCAGTAAAGAAATTCTTCCTGATCCCCAACCTGAACCTCCCCTGGCACAACTTCAGGCCATTTCCCCTCATCCTGTCACTCGCCACTGGGGAGAACAGACCAACTCCCGTATCGCTACAACCTCCCTTCAGGTAGTTGCTGCAGAGAGCGATGAGGTCTCCCCTCAGTCTCCTCTTCTCTAGGCTGAACAGCCCCAGATCCCTCAGCCCTTCCTCACAAGACTTACGTTCTAAGCCCTTTCCCAGCTTGGCAGCCCAACTCTGTGCCCTCTCCAGCACCTCGATGTCCCTCTTGGAGTGAGGGGCCCAAAACTGGACGCGATACTCAAGGTGCAGCCTCACCAAAGCCGAGCACAGGGGCACGATCCCCTCCCTGCTCCTGCTGACATCACCAGTGAGGCTTACTCTGGGTAGGGGGAAGAAACCCTCTCATTTTCTCACTTCCTAAAGCACTAAATTAATAAGAGAAGCTGCTACAGCGACAATATCCTGGGGTGTCCCTCTAAAAACTATCCTAGAAAACCGGTCCCGGCAGCCTGAACTGCTGAAACAGCAGGATGCCTTGAGCAGCTGCCGTTTCTTTGTCATGTCATTTGCCGGACACATTTTTAAAAATGCAAGAAATGTAGTCAACACCTACTGCTAAAATTTTAAAGCCACTGCCTAAAATAATGCTTTTCACAGGCAGGCAGTGCTGTAATGCCTCTACATAAAAGGTGGCTGCCCTGCATCCACTCGCCCTTCTATTCAGGTTGAAAGGAATCTCGCTCCCCTAAACAATCTGCCCTTGAGATCAGGCTAGATGCTTTCCTTTTAAAGCAAAGCCTAATTCAAAATAGGATGGCATGAACTGTACCTTCAGCTAGAGTTATAGCACATGGACAAAATGCCTCCATTTCCCTTCAAAAGAAGAGAGAGACTCCTGCAGCAAGTGTGTAACTCGAGGTGAGCTTCACCTAGCGTACACTTCCTAGGAGAAGAAAATGAAATATCAGCGAGCTCATGCAGAAGTTAGGAAGGACCTGTAACAAAAGATAACTGAGTTGTGGCACTGAGGATTCCCCATTGCAATCTTTGTATGACTTCAGGACTGTGACCACACCTGAGAATTACTCTCCCTCTTTTTCTGCACTAAGCAGAGGGAAGGAAAACCTTTACCATGCCCTGGATTTAGCATAAAACGACCCGAAAGCTTCAGTCTTTAGATCAGGATGTTTTCTGAGAGGCTCTCTGAAACTGGACTTTTCAAGCAATTGGAGAGAGGAGCCCCACTGAGAGCTAATTTCCTTTTCTTAACGAATACAAGTTCATCGTTTTGGAAGAGAAGAGCTAGGATTTTGGCACAGTCTCTAAGCATCAGAATACATTTTCATATTACATTTGCTTTTGGTGACACTCAGCACTGAAACAATTTCTCTAGGAGAGTCCTGAACACTAAATACTCTGTCAGTGGCACAGAGAGCCCTGAGGAATGATTCCCTACCGAATTTTGCCTAGAAGAGAAGGTAGTAGACTCAGCTCAATTTATTTAAACTAACTCTCTTAGAAAGACTAACAAATCTACATACTTGAATTCAAAGAGGAGGGGTCATTAAAAAAATCCAACCAAAACAACTTCTTTTTTGGGGGAGGTGGGAGGAACGCAGCAATGTTTAGGAAAAAAATATACATTTTTCTCATACTGGTGCAATATACTAAATTGACTCAATGGCAACAGGAATGGGAAGTACAGCTCCCTAGTGATCCAGGATGTTGGCGCAACCTCCACTCAGTGGAGATCCATTTTGGGCAAAGGCCAGTGGACCTAAAAGAAATGATATGGATGTGATATTCTAAATTGCCAAACAACGAAATATATTAAGACGAAACACATCTTTTTGATGTCAAAAAGAGTTGCACTCATTTACACAAACGACACACCCTGTCCTTTGCTGACATTGTAAATGAGAAAACTGCTTACCTGGAATAACAAAACGCTTCCTAGGGTATATAAATTAAAAGGATGGCTGCATCACCTGCTATTGTATATTCACAGAGAATAAAAAATAAAAAAAAATCCCTTCTCCTCACACAAGCAATATGCTGTTAGTGAGTTACATCTGTGCAACTGGCAGAAAATCGACTGCTTTCGAGTGCTTACAGCAATGGGAGTGAGCAGTAAGGGTGACTGCAAACCATGATGCACTCCTGGTAAACTCCCCTGTGATGATGCTTATGACCACACTCTTTGGTGAGTCCCATATACCAGAGACTTGGTACCTGCTACACCAGATCCCACACCGGTCGATTCGGAATCCTGCGCTATTGGCCCCAGAGCAGCAGGCACTGTGACCACACAGCGTGGATTGAAACAGCAAGTCGTGCTTCTGGTGTGACTCCTGACGCGTCAGGCTAAGCAAAAACCGATTTATAATTCATGACTTGCTTAAAATCTAAGGGATCTAGGATTTGCCTCCAACAAAAATCACTACTGTCCGGCTGAAGGGCACACAGACTTTGGCATGCACAGAAATTAAAAGGATAATTGAAAGCATAAAAAAAAAAATAATCAAAGAGGTAAGAGGCAAAAATGAAAAATTTAAATGAGATAATCTCTAATTACTTTTTACAAAAGTATAGTACTGATAGAAGAGTCTTTTCAAAACATTTTTCTTCAATAATCTGGTTAAAAAGTTTCCTTAACATGACTCTAAATCCATGTTTTAAGATGTCATTTGCAACCTTTGGAATGACCTGCTGGCTGCTGTACTTAGTCTACATATCAGAAGTAGTCCAAACTGACGTTTTAAACAATAGCAACTTCTTCTGGGATAGAATTTACCAGGCATTAGACAAAAAAAAAAAAATTCCTTCCTTCTTCATCCTCCTCTTCTTCACAGAAAATCACCAGATCTTAGGGCACCAACCAAGGTAAGCTCTGTCTGTATGGCCCAGAAAGGGAATGAAATCAAGCCAGCCGTGACTCCCCCAATAAGTCACAGAGTGTAAAGAGGCTTCAGTCTTGAGAAGTTTGCCTGGTTTTGAGATGGCAGACTGGAATTTTGCACTGCCTCTTCGAAGCCCACCATTCACCCCCTCATTCCTCCCCAAACCAAGCAAAAAACCCTGCAACATGCAGGTGCTCCCTGTGGTCTATGCCACACAGATTTTGCCATTTGAAACATGAAATTGTGTTAGGCGTCGGTTCTGCAATGCTTCTGAAAGGACACGGCTGTGTGCTGAATCAAAAATGTAGTTTTCTGCATGAAGAGTAGCAAAAGTCACAAACATCACTCTCTTTTCTATTTATGACAGTGACCATAAAGACAATAATCTCGCATAATCCAACTCTTTATGCTTGAGTGGCTCCATCGTAACAAAAGAAAGGATCTGGGCTTGTGAAGATAGTGGTTTAGGTAACCTGCTTAGCTACGGTTCTTTTCAAGACACATCAAGGCATCTAGAAAGGGTTGCTTCTCAAAATACAGCTCATTTCTTAATGCATCGTTTCATTTGGGATCGTACCCTGGGAGTGAGTTACGCCAAGAGATCTGGCAAAGGCAACCCAAACACATGCATTTATGAGGTAGCAAGAATTGCAGTGAAGGGAGGGGAGGAAAGTATCTTTATACAGATTACAAGAAAACCTATTGCTCAGGAAACAAACAAATTTATGAAGATAAGAATATTATGATGATCAAGGGAGAGGAGCTTGACAGCAAACCTAACTGGCAAACAGGACAAACACATTGTCTTACACAAATTCGGAAGGAAAGATGTTTCTAAGCTTTATAAATAGAATGAGGTAGATTAGGAATGGAATGATATTCTAAAAAAACGGGCTGTCTACTGTTTCTGTTGCAAAGCATATATATATTGACCCGTGAACTCACAGAGGGCAATCCAAGTGTCTTCCTGACTCTTTTGTATTTGCCAAGGCACTTTTTATGTGTTAAGTGTTTGCATTTGAAAACTATGAGCACTGTAAATGTCAGCACTTGATTAACTTTCAGGACTGGATTAATCCACAAGCCTTGCTCCCCCTCCTTTTACAGGACCACCAGCAAGATAAAACGAAAGAAGCCCAGTAAATAACTGAGAGGAAGGAGAGGTACTAATATACTCTTGGTATTAGAGACATACCCCTAGGCTAAAAAATGAAAATCTGATATACATTTTAGCATCAAACTGAAGTCTCCTGAGTCACTCTTGTCCCAGTTCTTGCAGATACTACATCACATAAACCATTCTGTAAACTTTTGTTAAAATAGCAAGCTCTGCCACATTTGTTTATCTAGTTTTTAAGCTATAATTTCTAAGTTACGTAACTCCCGCTATGATTATTTATTTGCCTTGTGCAACCTTGGGAATGAGAGATGTTTATTGCAGTGAATGAGATGAGTAAGGGAGCTTTTTTAAAAACTACTTTCCAGAGGCTAGGCTTTGCCACTAAAAACTGCTGGGTGACAAAAGAACTCAATAAATGTGTATGCAAACACATTGTCATGATTCCAGCATATACTGAAAGCCTACCTTCTGAAACAATAATATCTGTTAACTATTGAGGCTTCAACTCACCCAAACGAACCATACCTCTCCTCAAGTAATGTACAATAATAATACCAGAAATTAAGGAGAAGCAAATTAGAAGGTTATGAGTATGTGTTGCTTGGTCTAGTCGGGAGGTGGCATCCCTGTCTATGAGAGGGAGATTGGATTAAATTATCTCTAAGGTCCCTTCCAGCCTAGGATTCTATGAGTAGCTACACTGAAGAATTTGCAACCTTTAGCCTTTTCAACCAACACCATCTCGCAGTGTAAAAATATTAGAACATCTGTTTTGCAAACATAAACTGAGTCTTTCTAAAACAAACTCGCTATGTAAAATGTACCCCAAAGTCCTGTTAGAATAACATACACAAAGGCATGTTTGCATTTTTTATGTAATTCCATATAGCTCCAAAAAGGAGAAATCACATCATTTACTGTAAAACAACCACCTTCTGTCTATCCAGAAAACCTCCACTGCATTTTACAAAGAGGTGTATAACATTGATAGATGAGAAGCTCAACATGGGCGCTCATGCAGCCCAGAAAGCTAACCGCATCCTGGGATGTATCAAGAGAAGGGTGGTCAGCAGGTCAAGAGAGGTGATTCTCCCCCTTTACTCTGCTCTTGTGAGACACCACCTCAAATACTGCACCCAGTTCTGGTGTCCCCATCGTAAGAAGGACGTGGATCTGTTGGAGCATGTTCAGAGCAGGCCACAAGGATGATCCAGGGGCTGGAGCAGCTCTGCTACGAGGACAGGCTGCGGGAGCTGAGACTGTTCAGTCTTGAGAAGCCTCCGGGGGGACCTAATAGCTGCCTTCCAATACCTGAAGGGAACCTACAGGAAGGCTGGGGAGTGACTTTTTACAAGAGTGTCCACTGACAGGACAAGGGGAAATGGGTTTAAGTTGAAGGAGAATAGATTTAGATTGGACCTTAGGAAGAAATTCTTCAGTACGAGGGCGGCAAGGTTTTGGAATAAATTGCCCAGAGATGTTGTGGCTGCCCCCTCCCTGGAGGTGTTCAAGGCCAAGCTGGCCGGAGCCTTGAGTAGCCTGATCTAGTTGAGAGGCGTCCCTGCCCATGACAGGGAGGTTGGATTAGAAGATCTCTAAGGTCCCTTCCAGCCTAGGCCAGTCTATGATTCTATGATTCATAAATTGGTTTATACATAATATCAAGATGTGCACATCATTATTGGAGCTTTTCCTTAGCTCTACAGAGCTTGAACTTTATTAACATTACTTGAACCAGAAAATTTATATAAGCTTAACACCGCCTGCTTCTGCACTGACTTTAACTTTGCCAGGTAATTTATGTCTACTCCTAATAGGTTCAGAGTACCCCCATCCTCATGGGGTAATGATTTATGAAGTCCTAGCACACAGGTGAACATGTGTAGTGCCAGAACTTGCAGATTCAACCCCTTTGTTTCCCTTCGTTGCTACTTAATTATGAGTGAAGCGGAGGCGAAGAGTTTAAATAAACCAAGTCAAGTATGCATTGCCAAAAACCACCAGAGAATTCAAGCTCTTCATGTAACTTCCCCTTTACTTGGGCTTTGTTGTTTTTTTAATTTTTGTGCAGCCCAAATCACATCCGTTTTCCCAGAGGCGTTTCACTCTACTCTTTTCTCTATCAGATTATTTCCTATTTATTTTGCAATTCTGCTTGCCCCCTCCCAGGAATTAATTGCTGGCTAACAAGGTTCTGAAGCCAAGCTCAGAATCCACCCTTACTTTCCTTTCTTTGGTTTTCATCCTTGAATGGAAGACACAGCTTTGGAATAGAATTTGGTAAGAAATCAAGAAGTTAAATGGTTGTAGGACAAGTTTTGGCTTGTCTAGTTACTCTTGGTCTCTTTAATGAAACTGCTGCCTTATCCTGTTGAAATAATGGGACATGCACCACTGCTCTGCTCTGCTAATAAGCAAATTTAACAGTAATTTGTCTTATAACTAGTAATGGATATCTCAAACTTTCAATAAGATTTTCATGTATGTCACAATAATCCATTGTGAAAACCTTAAAAAGATAACTGTTTTTAATAAAAAAAACACCCAAACCAACCCAAAATTGAGCATGGCAAACAACACAGGCAGTATCATTGCATACTTTATTCCTGCAAGAAAAAAGGTTTGCATTTTAGATGATCTGTCTTGAAAATGTTGTGGTGAAAAATAAACCTAAATGACATTTTCTTTCAGAGGAATAAATTAATTGTTACCATCACTACAAGAAATTATATCAATCAATCCAAATTCTCTACTCCCTGGCATTCTCTAGGATAGGTTTTCATGTTAGCCTGTGATTTTATATTCCAGCAAAGGCTATTTGGGAAAGAAGACTGAAAGATGAAGCATGGAAGAAAATGACATTTTGTGTACCATCTAATTACCAATTATCTGCCAGTGGAACTAATCAAATTGTATAAATTTAGACTGCAGATTCATCAACCAATTACCTTAGAGAACATGTTATGCTGCTTATCAGTGACTCAACCAACAGTCCAAGTATTAAACAACTTACTATGGCTATTAGAGGCATCTATTTTAGTCAGGCAAACACATCCCCAAGCACAGTAATTAAAAGCCGCTGCAAGTTATAATATTCCTAAAATACCACTATTGATGTAAATGTATTTTGAAAGCCTCTAATATTAATTTGTTTGTTAGTTAAGATCCAACAGAGGAGTGATTTACAATACCAAATTAAAGCAAACTGAAACTGATGTACTATATTCTACAAAACCCTAATTTTCATAACCTATGCTTATTATGCAGTACAACAGTGGTGAAATACCGCTAGCAACTGGCTTCTAAATAACCATTCACACCTTTAGGTGCTTAATTTAGATTCAGTAGAAATTTTCTGGAAATACAGTATGTCAACCCTTATCTCTGCATTATTTTCTTTTACCTGCGAAAATTCTTGATTTAAAGGCAATTTTATTTTCATACACCAAAAACTTCACTTGAATAAACCGCAGACATCAATCTGAAAACACATCATATGGTCACAAATGTTCTTCAGAATACATCACAAGAAAAAGAGTAATACATTTTCTTTCTGTTCATCAAAATACTTGTGTGTATATATATA
>NW_009716293.1:0-74113 GCF_000703405.1 Apaloderma vittatum
AACAGAGTCAGGCATCCAGCTGTTGCTGCTTCTTTCCTTTCCAGGATCCTGAACGTTTTTTGCTTAGTGGTGAAGTGCTGGTACATATGGGTCTACAAGTTAACCAAATGCTCTGGCAACCTGGTTATAATACTGCTGCTCACCTATTGTAACAGCCAAGCACCTATAAATCTACATAATCACATAGAAGTTTCTCTTTGAATCTAGGTTAAATATACTTTAGGACATTGAGTGATCGTATGGAGAATTTTCTTTTCTACCAAATCTAGAAGGCATACATCACAAGAAAACAGGTTAGATTGTTTTAAATATGAATATGGTAGTTTATAAGTATGTGCATCTGAATTCAAGATCAAGCCATTATTTATAAACCTATTGTTAGCTAAAGCAATATCAATACTCAGAAGACACCAAAAAAATGCATTCTTCCACATTAAATTTTGTCTTTGAACACTGCTTTTTCCCCATGCTGGTGTTTCCTTTCTGACAAGAGGCTGGATTTGAGCCATTACAAAGAAGAATGTTCCCTTTCAATCAATGAAGGTTTCAATTCTGGTTTCAGTGTTTTGGGAATGGTGACAGTTTCTGAATTACAGGTTCCTGTACATTTGTCTGACTCAGATTTATCAACAAGGTCAGATTTATCAACGGCAGTGAGAGAATGGCATTGTGATTAGAAAGGTACTTGTTCTGTTAGCTAGGTGTAAAATGCCCCAGCATCGCACGGTGAAGCTTCCATTTTATGCGCAAAATCATGGTGTTAACTATCAAACTACAGCTGGTAAGGCAGCCAGACAGGCATAAACGGGAATTCCAGCCTGCCAGAGAGGTAGGTCCTGCTGGAAAAAATATTTCCACATCACGAGCTTCAGCTGTTCAAAGTTGCAAACAGGAAAGAGAAAATGCCAGCTCAAGTGCCTGGCTTGAAAGTGAGCAACTGAACAGCTGATACTCTACATAAAGGCAAAAGAGGAACTCAGGAAAAACCTTTCAGAGCTATTATATGATACAGTAGAAGACCAAACATTTGAGGTTTCATGTATTTGCAAATTACACTTGAATTACAAAGCCTCTGAGTAGAACTATTAGTTTCTATGGCTTCTGTACTTAGTTATTCCCTTCAACCACTTCTGTCTGCTTTTCCATATGGAGCTGAACACTGGTTAAAAGAAAGCAATTACGCAGCAAGGCACCAGCTCCACGATACAGGTTCTCCAGCTGCAGTAACAGGAACATTGAACAACTTCTCCTGCATACAGTGATGTCTTTTTAACTTTAATGATACGACCGTTTGTGAGACCATCCTTTGACCTGACTCACTGAACACATGCCACTGAAAATAAACCTTGAGATAAAAAGTTATGTTCAAAATCCTATGCAGAGGTGAGGGGCTCAAGTGAACACCCTCCTTTGTCAGAGAAGATGGCTTGCTCTGGTCCTTTCCACTCTGGAGAAAAAATATTTTCCTTGCTGCTTGTAAATTTTGAGAGTAAATGATGGGAGAAGAAGAGAACTATATGAATTGACACAAGATCTGACCTGTAAAGTGCCGTAGGAGGGTGGGAGGGGAAGAAATCCAGAACTACCACAATGGAGTTGCAAGTGAATTTACTGACTGCTCTCCTTCATTGCCTGTAGCAAGCATATACAATTATTGCCCCATACTTGCAGGGATTGTTTTTGGTGTTAGATAATGGGTTTGTTACTCATGCAGAACTGGCAGCAGTGAGGGAAGAATGATCCTCCATTGTTCAGCAGAAGGCTTAGAAAAATCTAAGACATCCTGATCATTATAAAAATGGTTAAGTTTAATTGTGACTTATACTGAGTTACAGGAATATGTGGCTCCATTTCTTTGTTATGCTAAAGGTAAAAAGAGTAGTAGAAAAACCCCTCATAACATTCCGCAGAGACTGATCTCATTGTGGGTGATCATGGCTCATTTGCCATGCGTAATTGTCTGAAAATGTGCTGTTCTCAACTTAAAAAATAAATAAATAATGTGACCTGATTAAGACACTCTAAAGGGCAATGTAAAACATAGTTAACTGAAAAGACATTTCAGAGTTCATACCTGCTTAAGTGATCTAGAATTCAAAACTTTACAAGCAAAAATGAATTAGATTGGTAGTGCTACAGAGTTAGGGCTGCAGTCCCTCTGCAATGTCCCAGCTCTGGTGTGGGTCACCCACAGCTTGCAGTCCCATAGAGACACACCTTCCCCCAGCACAGTCTCCTTCCAAGAGCATGTCTCTGGCTTTATTTGCTCCATTTTGCATCACCCTGTGTCACCAAACCTGGGTTCTACTGCTTGTAGGTATGTTTAAGCAAGGCACCATGTTCTGGCCTCCAGTGGGCTATTGCTGTCTGTTGACAGCTCTGCAGCCTGAAGCTGAAAAGATTTTGCCCAGGCAAGCTCAAAGTGACTGCAAAATAAGATGGCAACACCTTGACCAAGTTTGCTTTTTGGTCTGTAAAAGTTTCCTCTTAAAGTTTATAAAATGTAATTCTACTATAGTCTCGAAAAAATTTTAAACTCATGTGGTCTTAGAGAATTTCAAAACCCAGTGTTTTTACTGCAGTCATTAACCTAGTCAATATTGAGAATGAAACAAAAAAAGCCAATAACAGAAATCGTAAATAACGATTAAAAAAGAACTTCTCATCTTAAAAAAAAATAAATAAAATTTTCAGAGTCCGAAGTTTTAATACAATAACACACCCAAGGGACTTACTTCTTTTTAGTGTTTTTCAAACATTCACATGCCAGTAAAGCTTACAAGTGCGGAGCTGTAAAACTCTGAATCTGTATATATGCTGAAGTCACAGATGGATTCAGCGTTTAAATCAAGGTCTGAAACATAGGGCAGAAAACAAGCAGTTCCTTTATGTCCTAAGAAGATGTGTTCATGCAGAAGGGGTTGGCTTCTGGTTAAATACACATGGATGAGAACTTCTGTGCTGGACTCTTGTCTCCCTTTCCCTTTTCTTCTTTTAAAGCCTACAAGCTCATTCATACAGTAGAGTAAGCTCATTTGGAAAAGCATTTTCTAGGCTACTTTGATCATCCACAAGATATGAATAATAAACCGAGAATAACCTTTCCTGGAATAAAGTTTCCATCAATCAAAACAAGGATGAAACACATCCACTCATTTATGAACAGAGAGCATATAATCTATTTTTGCTTCCTTGCACCTGTTCACTTGTCCATCTGTCTTAGAACAGAGAAGAATGTGGTTGAGATGAGGAATTAAGAGTACAGATCTCATGCTGTTGAACATCCTCAATTGGTTTGTTCACTTCTAAAAAAATGTATTAATGAAGAACATCAATGCTTAATTTGAATGACATAAGATTACGCTCGTCTGTGCCAGCTATCCACATATGAAACCTGTTCGTCACTAATGTGAGTGTTCATAACCATACTTAAATATGCCGACAAGCCTAGCTGAAATCACATAAACAAGTCTGGAATTTCTCTTAGGACTGGCTTTTTTTTTAACTATAATTCCTATCCCCAGAGAACAATTGTGGCCTTTAAAAATACCATGCCTTGAAAACACATAAGAAGATCACTTCAAATAACAGGAAAAAAAAAGAAAGAGAGGAAAAAAGGGGGAAAAAAGTAGCTAAGTGCAGAAGAGAGTGTTGAAGGAGAAATAGCAAGACACGAATGGATCAGAGGCCTTGGGCTTGCCTGAGAAAGAATACCTATGAATTCAAACTTCTGATAGTTCACAAAATTAACTTGTTAAAGCTTTCTTTCCTGTGTTATTTCAGACAGATGACCAGAAGTCGTTTCATATGCCCGACATATAGATGTTCCTCAAATACCTGCCCTTTTCTCTAAACACTTCATTTGCATCTTGACCATAAAAAACATTTTGTTTAGAAAAGCTGGATTTTAAAAAGAAAACTAATCAAAAGTAAAGTCTGGATCCAAAATGGATGCTATGATTCATATGCCTCTTTCTCCCCTCTAAGCTCAATTAGATCTCTCAACATGCATTTCTCAGTAACAAGATGCAATGTAGTGGAATACATCATTGAGAGATCATAGAATAGAATCATAGAAGCCAATTTTCATCACTTAGTTTTTCCATAAAAAAATTCTGGAAATTTTCTTGGGCAGAAAGCAATATGCATGAAATTGTCCATTTAGTGAAAACCTCACATTACCATTACAATCGCTTTGGAAAGAAGATGACTGACTAGCCCAAATAAGAAAGGAGAAGAGCAAAATCACTTATTTGTGCATTGGAACATCACAAAACAACCACTTGGTGTTCCCTCCTAGAATATATATCCTTTAATGAAAAATATCAACAAGCTTCAAATATTCTCAGAACAAGTGTCACTGTTGCCACTATTGCCTATCTCCCATGCCACATTTGCATCCTCCCTTCCTTCATCTAGTCTCAATTATTTCATTAAGCATTCATCTGAAACAACAAAATTTTTATTTTGCTTATTTTTTTTCTCAAACAGCTAGTCATATATTCTGATTTTCCCTATTTCAATGATATTCAAAGAACTAAGTGCCCCATAATTAAATAAAACTAGTTCTTGATATGCATTTATAAATAATCTAAATATTAAAATCACTGGAAGTTGCAGGATAGATTTTACTGTCAAAAATACCCACAGAAATTGACACCTTTTCCAAACGTAGAGTACCTAAGCTATGCTAAAGTGTCATAGACCTCCTAATTAATATCTTAATTTGACAATTTGTTAGTATGTGTACTTATTCCAGAACATTTCCACTTAGAATCACACAGTAAAGGATAAGTTTCTCTCCTAAAATATCTATATACATCTACAGTTGCAAGAAACAGTATGTGAATCTTTTGGTTCTTGACTTAGATGAGCGTTAGATCACATTTTATGACAAATTCTTGCAGAACACCATGAAATTCCAAAAAGTTCACATACTTTTTCTTGCAATTGTATATATGTGTGTCAGATACATAAATTCATACCTTTAGAAAAAGGCAGCAGCAATTTCTAAGTATGTATACCACATGAACACTGTAGTGCATTCAAACTATAATTACAACAGTTTTCAGTGCACCACAATTCACTCCCAAAAGCCCAAATAGCAGTAATATTCCTCCTATGAGCAAAATGGTGTTGTTTCTATACTCCTAAAAATCTGCTGACAGCGTGTTAAATACACTTTCCAGAACAGATATTAGAGACATTTGATTTACCAAATATACTTGAAACACTCTTAGGACAACAAATTCAATTTGTTTCACAAGATTTCTGAATGACCAAAGCACTTCTATGAGGTTAAATTACCCAGAAAACAGGACTATTAGTAAAAAACATTGTTTTTACATACGAAAACACTGCTTAACAGTCAAAAAGCCAAAAATATTTCAACACCTATTAAGTAGTTGACATCAGAAAAGAAGGTTTTAGACATCGTAGTATTTTATAAAATTTTTTAAAAAATAGTTTAAAGATAAGAATAACTGTCCTCTCCTGGAAGAAGCTCATACGTAAGTGAGATTTTTTGGGAAAAAACATCTTTTCCATTCTGGCCACACAGCATCAATCTACTACTTTCCTTCTTTCCCAGAGAAGACAATATATTAGGGAGAAAATACAAATGAATAGCAAATAATGAAGTAAATAAGAGATTTTAAAGCAGCAAAGGAAAAAACCCAAATATCATACCTCTCAGAATTTTGCCTTTATCACCTAACCTGAAAGTCAATTTTTTTACAAAGGCTACTTGGCTATTAAAATAGCAGCTATAGCAATGAGTTCCACCCTTCTTCTGTGAAGAACACCACTTTCTTTACATTACACCATATTAAGTCCATTTCTTAACGCAGCATTCACAGCTGGAACATTGCATCCTCCCATACTGTCAATTCAAGAAAGTCTTCACAGGTGTATGAAAAAAACCCAAATAACAACAAAACCTGATTTTATGAGTTGACAGAGTGACAAACTCCTTACACATATTGACATTGATTCTATTCTAATCAAGAGTGGGTTTAGAACAGACAGTTCGTTACCACTCAGGTTAAATGAACCAAAAGGCCAAACCCTGCATGTTACTCTTTGAAGAAGTCACAGAACATAGAAAGAAAATAATAAAAAAATTAACAGAGTTTGAACAAGTAGACAAATGCAACTGTACAATTTGCTTGGACTTGACTTTGCAGTTAACTGGTGTTATAAAAATACATGAATCTCGGCAAAGAGTAGTTATACAGTGCAGTTTCCCCAGTCCAAATGCATGCCATCTGGGGTGTTAAATACATTAGTGAATACCTTATTACATTTAACCTTAAACATAACCAGCTGTTTCTCTATCTAAGCTTTGTTATCTTTATTATTACTCTGGGTAGTCTTCTCCAATGAGCTGTGTTGTTCTGAAACTTAAGAAATTTTTGAAACCAGTCACAAGAGGACCATGTTACCAAACTAAACTTCTTCAAAATCTTGGATGAAAGACTAATGCTAGGTCAAAGGAACCACACTGCCAACTATTTTATCCAGCATTGTGGAGTATGCAATTATTTTAAAGCAGAAAGAGATTGAGATTAGAGGTCTCACTTCCTCTTTTCAAAAGAACTTATGAGAGGAGAGTTTGAACAAGCATTTGTTTTTTATGAAGTTGCCTGGAAGAACTGTAAGACAACAGGCTGATGACAATGAAGCCTGTAAAATGGTACTTGTGGTATGTTTTTCTTTTCAATCCAATACTGCTTGACAATCTAATTTCTTTTTTTTTCAGGTTGGCTCAGGATTAAGATCAATTAAATCAGCTTTGTTCATTCCAAATGAAGGAGGAGTGACATTTATTGTCACAGCAAAAGGTAGAGCGATGTCTCTGAAAAATCTTTTGGTAGATGATGCAATTTATTGCTGAAATGGCTCAAAGGTATTACAGGCTTCTGGGCTTTGAAAAAAAGGGTTTGGATTCTCAAAGAGCAGTGCAGAATTGAATCTCTTTTTTTTCTCATGGCTGATAAGAGATTAAAAAATAATGATCTTTGTGTTATATTTGACCACATGGCTTCAGGTTGCAATAAGAATGGTCTTGCTGCACTGTGGACTACACTGAGCTAGTAGGAGTGAGTATACTCATTCAATCTCTGAGCAGATTTATTAATGCAAACTTCTGATAGACATTTGAGTCCAAGCATGCTGAATAAGACCTTGCTACAGGCAACATTTTGCCTTATTATCTGATATATAGCAATGTAGTATCTTTAATGAACAAGTGTTAATATTTACAGTTAAAGTAAGTCTCCAGGGAATTGAAAATGCATGGACAGCTTTTCAGAAATCTAGTTACACTTTAAGAAACAAAGTTTGAAACTTCAGAGTGGATGTTCCCCTTTTCCACATCTCCTGGATGTTTAGATAAAATATGACCTCTTGAGTAAACAAGGCAAAAAACCTAGAGGTGAGGCATAGACCTAAACAGTATGCTTTTCCTCATTCAGTAGCAGCTCATCATTTTCTGTCAGTCATGCAGAGCTTTACTTACAGAACCCATGTGGCAACAACCTCATGCAGTGCTTTGAAAAACCTAAAAGCTAACACTGAAAGCTATGCATGCAAGCTATTATTCCTTATTTACTTGATCCATTTTCTTCCATAGATACTGTTTCTCTTCATCTACCTCATTCATGAAGGTCTTTGAAATGCCTGCCTCGTAAAAATCTCAAGAAGAAAAGAACTTTTAAAGAAATAGGCTAACAACAGAATAAAATCTGAATGGAAGACAGCTTTCCTCTTTTCAAAGAGAGTCGGAACCCCAGGAGAGGGTGCAAAAAAGCATGAAAAGTGCAGCCAACATGATAAAAATCAATTCTATGAAAGGGATATGATCCTCTTAAGATGTTATTTAATAATAAGATGACCATCTTCTCTACAGCATGTCCTGTCTAACATTCAGTAAATATTTGAAGGCATATCTTCTATAAAAGCATTTAATTCTGCCATGTCTAGTCAGACAACTGAATGATTAAATGTGTACTTGTCCCTGAACACCCTAAATGATCATAAAACAGCTCTTCTATGTATTATCATCTAGCATCCCTGAGGCAAGAAAAATGAGAACAAATATTCGTTGCTCATTCTATATATTGAAAAATGGATTGCCACATAAGAAAGCCCCGTTTTATTTTTTTCAGTAGAGACATGAGTTTCAAGACAAACTGGGAAAAATTTACTGTCTCCTGCTTTTCACAGATACAATAAAATACATTCTTATATGTAATGATTTCTAAAAGTTAGCTCTAGATGTAGATTTTGAAAAAATCAGGTCATTACAAAAAAATGCAACCCCTCTCCCTCCCCTCAAAAGCTCTAAGGAATATAAATTTAGATTTCAGATTAAGGATATGAAACTCAAGGAAGAACTCTAGGGACAGGTTGCTTTCTAACAGCCACCCTGGGGAAAATGTGGCAGAGTACTGAAGAGAGACCGGTCTCCGTGTGTGTGAAGCAAGCAGATTTTTAAGCTTCCACTTTTCTTCTTGATAAAGCTCAAGCGTTTTTGCACTAACTACCAAGCAAAAATATCATCTCTTTTCTGCTTATCCCGACCTCATTAACATCCTGTTGATTGTTTAAGAGAAGATTCTTTTTCATTGTAAATTCTCTTTCAAACAGTACACCCCCACCCCCACTTCCCTCCAAGGGCCTTTAATTGTGCAGAATACAGATATTTGACAAGTATGACAACTACTTTGAATTAATGCTGCAAGATTATTTATATGCTGCCTTAACTTTAAAGAGTAAACCTGATTAAAACTAAAACCTTGATTTCCAGGGTTCTATAAATAAGCAGCAGAATTAGAGGTGCAAGATGGGCATTTCCAGCAAAGGACCATTTTAATAAGATATTTTCAAAGAAAAATGGCAATAAATCATAACCCATATCTATTACAAATATGCACTCTCCAGTCATAAAGCAAGATCTTCTCAGTCTGGAGACGTGAAATGCATGTGTTCAATATAGTCAAGAGAAAGGAAATAATTTTACTTTAAATAAATCTTTTGTCCTCTTTACACCTGTGACTAATTTACATCACACTTTTTATGAAGTTAACAAGTTTCAGATGAAAATCACAGTCTGCTGGGATTTTTTTGAGTGCAATTGTATGCTTATCAGAATACAAACTAGAAAAAGGAAAATTCTTTGAGTAATTTAGGAGAGCTTGTTGTATGACAGCAAGGAGTGTGAAATACATGAAGGTGAGGAATTGGGGAGAGAAGGTTTCCTTCCATGCTTATGACTGCAGTCTTGTTTATTGCCCTAATGCTGTTCTTGAAGTATACAGCACTTGACTTGAAGCCTGTGACCATGAAATCCCTCATCTTCCTTGCTGACTTTGAACACAACATAGTAGCTGTTCATTTTTTCTTGTGTTTAAGGAGTCAGTTCTGAACATCTGAAGAAGTGATGGTGTAAAGGAGAATTATATGGCACTTTTAGGGTTTCCAAATGTCTTATAAACACATGCAAATTATTACACTACCACAGATATGCAGCCACATCTTGGAGGAAGCAAAATAATAAAATAAGAAAATGGGAAATTATGAAAAGGCAGAATAAAATTTTAATTGAAAACTGCTTATGAAGCCGGTTAACTTTCCTAGTCTTGTAGGCAATGAACCAGCACTTGGAGCAGCAGCACAGTTAGGATGTGTGATAAGAAGCTGGTGAAGGCGTGAAGGAGCAGAGCAGCCCAGTGCTGGTGTGTGGGTGAGGGGAAACCCCTATCATCCAGTCAGGGACGTGAGTCCCTGCCCTGGCCGCTCTTAGGACATTCCAGGAGGACATCAATCCCACAGGATGGGGCAGCAGGACACCCTGTCCTGAAATCACCTGCAGACTGAGGGGTCACTGCTGGGGGAAATGGGCTCTCGTTATGGGAGAAGAGCACTTGGGGATTGTATAAAACTTACTATAGGATGTTTAAAGGGCAAAACTAAACAGGAAAGGGAGGCACCTGGGGCTGTAAAGAGCCAGGCAGCTCCCAGATGGACTCCATGTCTGAGGGCAATTCCCAGAAGGATCCAGTGAGTGTCTGCATGTATCGATGTGTGTAAGGGTGTTTTTGCCAGCAGCTGAAGTGTGGGGCTGCCAGGGTCAGGAGCCCATGTGCATTGGTGCAAGCAGCTAGGGAGCCCTTGGATCTGGAGGAAGCTACTGGGCAGATTTAGCATCTAGGCCAGATACTGGAATACTCTATATTGTATATACATACACATATATATTTCTAACTAATGAACCTTTATCCTGGTCAGCCAGAGAATGGAACAGAATGAATCCATTGCCGCTATTTGTCTTTGTGTGGGTGTTGAGTCAGTGTCTGTCTGTGCTGATCTGTGTGACTGGCTATGTGTATAAGTGTGTGTTTATGTACGTGTGTGTGTCAACTGGAGGTACCTGTTCAGCCTAGCTACTGACTGGACCTGAGGCACAGAGCTGGGGTACCAATCCCCACAAGTTCAAAACCCAAACTAACTCTGAATGATATTCAGCATATGCCCTAAGCCTTATTTCTCCCCCTTTACTCTGCTCATTTGAGACCTCACCTCAAATACTGCATCCTGTTCTGGTGTCCCCACCAGAAGAGGGATATGGTTCTGTTGGAACGAGTTCAGCGGAGGGCCACAAAGATGATCCAGGGGCTGGAGCACCTCTGCTACGAGGACAGGCTGAGGGAGCTGGGATTGTTCAGCCTGGAGAAGAGAAGACTCCAGGGGGACCTAATAGCTGCCTTCCGATAGCTGAGGGGAACCTACAGGAAGGCTGGGGAGGGACTTTTTACAAGAATGTCCAGTGCTGGAAGGGGCAATGGATTTAAACTGAAGGAGAATAGGTTTAGATTGGATCTTAGGAAGAAATTCTTCAGTACGAGGGTGGCAAGACTTTGGAATAAATTGCGCAGAGAGGTTGTGGCTGCTCCCTCCCTGGAGATGTACAAGGCCAGGTTGGATGAGGCCTTGAGCAACCTGGCCTAGTTAAGGGCATCGCTGCCCATGGCAGGGAGGTTGGATTAGATGATCTCTAAGGTCCCTTCCAACCTAAGACATTCTATGATTCTAGGATTTTTGGCAAAATAGAAAGTAAACTGTACTCTTTAGTTTGTGGCTAATGCGATTATATACCTTTTCTTCATTCTTAATGCTATTTCTAATCTGTGGTCATGTTCTAATACATTCCACTTAGTGACCGAAGAGGTGAGAAAACTAAATATGGTGAAGTCTAGAACACAGATGTCCTAAAAATGGAAATGAAATCTTCTCCCATGGCAATCAAGACACATTTGTTTTTATTTTATTTTTGTAAATACAGACACAAAATTACACATACACACAGTCAAATATACATGCGCATATTTATACATACAAATAAATGCATCTATATAGAAAAGAAAGTTAAGTAAGAAAGAGGAGGTGATGCCATTAGTCTGACTGCATGTCCTCCCCAAGGTCAGGGAGTTTTCAGGTTTTGAATCAAGGGCAGATTGTTATAGGAAAGCAAACCTACCACTGAGAGTAAAACAAAGAAAATTAGCATAAACTATATTCTATTTTCAGTTGCTTAGTACAGTTTTATTTTTCAGTCTGAAAAGGGCTCCACTGTGTCAGGCCAGATCATCTCCCAGCATGATGTGACCTTCCTTCAGGCTGGCCACTCACTCAAGTGAAGTCAGAAAGTTTCTAGGGCACTTCATTTCAACTGTAGCAGTTTGAGGCTATTTTAACTCACATTAGCAACTTTCTCTGGTGTGGGTTGCATAAGCATTTCCCCCATCATCTTTTCCTCTTGAGTTCACTATAAGCCAAAGGTGCATACATAAAGACAATCAAATATGCTAATCAGTGAATTACAGCAAATCAGTAAAATAGAGAGAAGCCAAAATAAAGGACCTGTATGTGAGCTCCCAGGTCTTATTTCAGTGAAACAAACTCCTCGTTGTGCTTTCCTCCCTAGGCTATGTACAGTTTTGCCTATCTATTCAAATTTCAGCTACATGGAAAGGGTTAAAGCATCACGTAGCAATCAACAAGGTTTGAGTTAGTTACTAAGTTAAGATTCAGCCTTGCTTGAGTTCACTGAAGCAGGGACGTAAGAGAAATCATCTCCTTTCAGCCAGGACCAACAACCATCAGTGGAAATCATGGCTCACTACATCTAATAAAACACACAGCAAAGCTGATAAGCACATGGCTGGGTACATCGAGTTGCACGCCTACTCATCCATGCTCTGAGCCTCTCTCTTCAACTGAGGAAAGTTTCTTCTTGGAAACTTCATAGTCACTGGGGCATTAATATAAAAAAAACATGTCAATCCTTTCCAAATACACATTTGCAGAGCTACAAGGGGAGTTTAATCTTAGATGTTTAATGTTTGTTGTTTGTGAGAGTGACAGCGACTTCCCTAAAACTGAGCACATCCATGTATTCTTTTCTGTCTCTGAAGCTAGAAAGTTTTCTTCCTGGCAGTCTAACCAGGAGGACAAACACTGAGATTAGAAACAAACAGCCATGATATAGCTAATGCATTTAAAAAGAATATCGCTGAACATTTTTAAGGCAGCCTTGTTTTCCTCAATCAGAAGGAGTTCATATAAACTGACTGCTATTTTAAACCAAAGGATTTAGGTTTAAACTAGACCACAGGGAGGAAATGAAGCATGTCATTTCCATTAAGCCACGATAAGCATACACAGACAAGGAGAGAATTTATGAGATTTTTAAAAGACTTGCTCCCAAATGCCTTTACTTGTATATGTTGTACACATTTACCTATACTTGCATTTACTTTCTTTCTTGTCCTTACATAAAATACTCCAATTTACTTTAAACCCATCTTTCACATAAGACAAATCTGAAGAACAGGAATCTCCAAAATCCTGTAACAGAGTCATTGAACAGGCATATAAAAGATAATGGTCACCTAACAGTTAAAAATCCCACCTGCAAGACAACTCTTCCTCAAATGAGACTTACACTGATCTAAAAAGTCTATTGTAATTTCATTTTAAAATCTCTTTATCTCCCTGCTACCCTTCCTTGCCATGATACATAAAAATATGTGACAACATATTCTTTATTGCTAGCTACTGAAATTATCAAGAGCACAATGTCAGCAGTTGTTCAACTGTACAAAACAAGGAATTTTGTCTTCACTTTGAGTCTCTAATTAAAGCTAGTTCTTAAATAAGACAACTTGGTATATTTGATCACTCCACATTTCAGTACTAAATTGTGTCCTGAAAAGGCCCATGAAAAGTTTCTGAATTTTGAGATGAGATTATCTGAGTAATTTTTTTTTCCCAAGAGTTTCAAAAATCTAAATCAGATTGCTTTTTTACAAAACATACATCTATTCTGCGTAGGTATTCAACAAGCTTATTTTTCTTCTAATGCTTGCTAAAACTAAAACCGAATATTTTTTTCATAAACTCAGGAAAAGAGTTTGGTGAGAGTCCCTAAAGTTGGAGTGCTAGGCTTCCTATTTCTGCCAAGCCTAACATTTCTATGCTAGTTGCTCTGTCGCTTTTCCAAATTTCAGTAAAAAAATAATTTTATATGAGGCAACCTTTAAATTTCGGAAACTAGAGTTAATCAGTACACAGTAGGGAGAATTAAGACTAAGATCCATGCTGAACTATTATGAATATACTACAAACCCAAATGCCATTTATAACTCTGTAGCACAGAATCATTTAGGTTGGAAAAGACCTTTAATATAACTGAGTCCAACCCTTAACCTAGCAATGTCAGGTCCACCACTAAACCATGTCCCTAAGCACCACGTTTACGTCTTTTCAATGGCTCCAGGAATGGGGACTCAATCACTTCCCTGGGCAGCTTGCTGCAATACTTAACATTTCTGAGACTAAATTTTTCCTAATGTCCAATCTAAACATGCCCTCGTGCAACTTGAAGCCATTTCCTCTTGTCTTATTGCTTATTACTTGGGAGAAGAGACTGACCCCCATCTTGTTACAACCAGCTTTCAGGTACTTGTAGAGAGTAATAAGGTCTCCCCCTTCAGCCTCCTTTTCTCCATGCTCAACAAGCCCAGTTCCCTCAGTTGCTCTTCATAAGACTTGTGTGCTTAAGACCCTTCATCAGCTTTGTTGCCCTTCTTTGGACAACTCTGGCACCTCAATGTCTTTCTTGTAGTTAAGGGGCCCCAAACTGAACACAATACTCAAGGTGCAGCCTCATCAGTGCCAAGTACTTAGGGATGATCGCTGCCCTACTCCTGCTGGCCCCACCATCTCTGATACAGGCCAGGATGCTGTTGGCCTTCTCAGACACCTGGGCACACTGCTGGCTCATGTTCAGCCACTGGCTGTCCACCAATACCCCGAGATCCTTTTCCACTGGGCAGCTTTCCAGCCACTGTTCTCCAAGCCTGTAGTTTTGCCTGGGGTTATTGTGACACAAAGCGCAGGACCTGGCACTTGGCCTTGATGAATGAACACGTTATGCTCAAGTTTGGTTACCATTAGGTAACTTCCACAAGCAAAATCTTTCTGTTAATATCACATGAGTCAGAAAGAACCTGGACAGCTTTTCAGGACCTAGGTTGAATGGATAAGGCTGGCAGTTAGTCATATATAAAGATCAAAATGCAAACCCACTATATTTCATACAGTTCTGAGTCTGATTTGACAATGCTTTCAAAGGAATAAATATGGGAATTCACAACACCATTTTTGCTGCAGCTCTTTCAAAGCTAGAATCACAGTTGAAAGACTTGGCAGACAAAAAGTGCTGAATCCCTCTTCTGAGTGACAGAATACTGCTCAGAAGCAATGCTTCCCTTTATTTCAGACTGCCAGGCACATTTATGTACTTTCTTTTCAAACCACCACTGCAAAAGAGGCCAAAGGAACAAGAAAGAAAGGGAATACTTTCTGCCATGCACTCACAGCAGAAGCAGATTTCTCTATAACTTTCATAAGAGAGCATGTTCTGCAGCATGGCCTTATTGAACAGCCAAGGTGGGATGTGATCCCATTGCTCTCAGTAGTATCACCAGCAGCAGTCTTCAGTGTCACTTTTGCGCTACATACTGTCCAGTCTCACTACAGTCAATCATAGTCAGCAATGCAAGGAACTGCTTGTTATCTTCAAGAGACATTGGAAAAAGCTGGATGGTGGAGCTAGTTTTATTGTTTATAAATTCATAAAATTACACAATGCTGATCAGGCAGGATTAGATGAAAGACAAAGCAGGCCTCTGTCAATCTGTCTTTCACATTTTATGAAGAGCAGAAATACCTCTGTTAAGGGTTTCCTGAAGCTGGAAAAGAATGAAAAACATTGATGGTTCCTGCTTAGGCCCTGACCTGATACAAGGATGAATTTCTGTCTCGTAACAGACTTCTTGTATATTGTTTGATAGGTTTTGGAATAATAAGAGATAATACAGCCATATAGGGGAGAAAAAATAAAAAAAAAATAAGAAGAGAACTGAATTTAAGTCCCCAAACAGGTGTAAGAGTGTTATGTTTCTATGCCTTTCTTCAGATTACCATTTGGAGCATTTCTGTATCACAAATCTACCTATGTACTTATTTTTATTATTTTTTCTCTGCTGCAAAAGCTATTCTTTTACTCCATTTTCTGTATTCTCACACTTAAATTGAACTCCTTCTGCTTCCTAAGAAAACCACTGAAAAAGAAGATAAGCTGCTTAAAACTTGAAACAAACCCTACCTTTACAAGCTGTCATTAACTATTCAACGTTTGGCTTCCAATGTGGCTGGAGCTGCCTATTCTTTTTCCACAATTTAGGATTATACACACTGTCTGCCACTGAGGAAGAAGGATCATTTCAGCTCACAGCTATGTGTTTCTGGCTGTACATGTCTCCCTCTGGAGATGGGCTACGACCTGGGCTTTTAGACATAATTCCTGGAAAGACTTGGTGAATAAATCAGAATCATTCCATTATTTAAAGATATTCACAACCAGCTATCAGGAGAAGATCCTAAAAACATATCCGTGATGTAAGGTTAGTATGTTCCTCTTCAGATTCCCAACAAAGACATCCAATATCCAACGACATGACTTAGTGCTTGTTTGAAGCATGGCAATGAACAGATAGGCATAGAATAGAATAGTTCTGTTGCAACTGACCTACAACAATCATCTAATGCAGGCTATAATTATATAGTCTGTGTAGTCTGAACATCTCCAAAAGAAACAGTACAACTGTATTTCCTTTCCTACAAAAAAAACCAAAAGAAAACATGCTCCAAGTCAAAGGGCACTGACACACAGAAAAGCCTCTTCTTATTTCCACCATTAACTGACTCCCAGCAAACCAACAACTGAGTTATTCACTCTTCCTGCTGCTGCCCTTTAGCTGGCTAATGTACATCCTAATGTACCCAAAACCTGGCACACCTGCATTCTTGTCTTTTACAGTTTTCTCATAATGATGTGCCAGTGACATCCTTTTCTCTCCTGAGAAAAGGTCACATCTAGGGGCTTGATATTCTCAGTGCTGTGGTCCGTATATTCTGCACTATGCCATTCTTAGAAGTGATTTCTGTCTGTGGGCTTGAAAATACAAAGGTGATCTTGGACAAGACATTTAACCATTCTGTACCTCAGGATCCAAACATAGGAAATGCTGTAATCTCAAAATTAATGTGAACTGTGCCTCAGTCCTCATTTGCTGAACCTATCTTTAAACCACAGTGTCTATTTCCCCAAGGCATAGAGTAAAGACCTTATGAGTATGTGCTAGCCACTATACTCACAAATTACAAAACCGGCTTTAACTAACACGACCTCACACAGGGAAGAAAAAAAAAATCATCACAAAAACCACTGATGCAGGGTTTGCTGCTCCTCTCATTTGTAACTGCACCAGCAGTCAGAATGCTGTTATGTACAGAGCATCATGTTTCCTACCTCCTCCTAGGGCAAGAGTCAGATTTTTCTCAGTATGATGTCAGGTTTCCAGAAGCAGTGTTACCCAAGCTGGCAGCCTCAAGGACAAGAAGTTAAACAAGAGCATAAATGTCACTCTACAGGGAGCCTGTATGTTTTCCAAGCTAGAATTTAAACTGAAAGGCTGTAGGAAGCAGACCCCATCAAGGCCAAAGATTAAAATATAATCACTTCCATACGTGCTCTGTGTATAATATTGCAGTAGTGGCCTGGCATGAAGTTACCTCTCGAATGAGATTTCTCAATTAGCGAAATAGCTTTTCCTGGCAAGCTAAGCATTACTGTGTTCTTTCAGAAGCTTCTCACTTAGCATGAACAAAATGATACATTATAAAAGTAAATTTCTTATTCATTACGACCAAACTGAGAATTCCCTCATAATGCAGCTTTTTGTAGAGTACTATACTGACAGAAACCATGTAATGAAAATGCACTCTTTCAGAAGTTTGTAGCACAAGAAGCCCATAAAGAATGCTGAGTTATCACCAAAAATCTTCACAGACACCAACACTTATCTCCAGCCAAAAACATCAAGAAATCACATCTCTGTGGGACGTGTTAATTTCTATGCACTATTGATAAGCTTTTTCTATCTTGAAAATAGATTTCTCCCAACCTCCCTCACCTTTAGCCCTAGTCTTCAAGAACTGTCATGCATAAGTTTCTTCAGCTGCTGTAAAGTGCTTCCATAAAGATCAACTCCCTTTAGCTGGTAAGGATTCACATCACCTTTTCAAGAAAAGGCTCCCGTTGCTCACCCTTCATTTCCATTTTCTTACTCATTTCCTTCTAATGAAGTCTTTTCTGTGTTCAGTGTCAGCCCATGCACATCCTCTGAATTCCCCTCACACATCTCTTTCTGCTCCCTTAATCCTCCCAGCATATTCTTTTTGGAGACTTCTCCTCATGAATATTTCAGCAGACATTTTTGTCTGAGTTACTCTGTGATACATTAGTTGAACTATTCCATTTTAATTTGTTTATTATTTACCATACTCTTCCTATAACTTCTAATGAAATCTTTGCCTTTTCCTCCTTTCTCTGCACATCACACTCATAACAAAAAAAGAGAATAGAGGCCAGAGAGATGGTTACATTAATTTTTTTTTGGTACTGCTTTCCATATTACCAGGAAAATTCTCACCACACCAGCAACACAAGAAAACAATCTGATTTTATTTAAGCCATATTGTTTAGAACTAGAAGTGATGTATCACAAAATAATACGGGATGGAAATGCGTAAGTGGGTCTTCATAGACTCCTAGGGCAAAGTTGACTAAGCTTCAGCAAGTGAAACAGAAAACACTAAAGCTGTTTTGCTTGTGGCCCCTATGGATAACTGCAGGTCCCCTGTGCCAATACTCTGGCTTGATATAGGAGTTACTCTCCACAGCACAGGCTTCAATTCTGCATCCTACTGCTTGCACAGGTGGTGTAGTTTACAGACAAGGAACTCTCCTTCCTCATCTCCTTGGCCATTTGCTGATCGAGTTCAGCATCTGTCACTGGGCTTTCCTGCTTGATACAACTGTAACTTACCCACTTAATTCAGAAAATTGAACAGCTGTGATTCAGAAAGCAGGCTCACCTTAAGGAAGCTAAGTAGAACTGTGAGCAGGTGTTCATTTCAGTCTCATCATCACCTCCAGTGCACACATCTTCTCATTTTCTTTCTCTAGCTGAGAGGGTAGCAAAGGAAGGCAGAAATATCCTCATTTCCCTAATGTAAGGTGTTTTTTTGCTTTGTTTGTTTGTCACAGTGATAAATCTTCCAGGAAATTTCCAGGGCCACAAAGACGATCCAGGGTCTAGAGCACCTTTTCTATGTGGACAGGCTGAGAGAGCTGGGATTATTCAGTGCTGAGAAGACAAGACTCCGGGGGGACCTTATAACTGCCTTCCAATATCTGAAAGGAATTGATGTGGGGTTTTAGGAATTGATGTGCAGCTTTTCACCACATCAGTTCCTACAGGAAGGCTGGAGAGGGACTTTTTACAAAAGCGTCCAGCGATAGGACAAGGGGAAATGGATTTAAATTGAGGAGAATAGGTTTAGATTGGATCTTAGGAAATAATTCTTCAGTATGAGGGTGGCAAGACTCTGGAATAGATTGCCTAGAGAGGTTGTGGGTGACCCTCCTTAGAGATGTTCAAAGCCAGGCTGGATGTGGCCTTGAACAACCTGGCCTAGTTAAGGGCCATGGCAGGGAGGATTAGATGATGTCTAAGGTCCCTTCCAACCTAAGACATTCTATGATTCTATGAGATTTAGAATTTGGCTGATGGATTTGAAAGTAGCTGCTGCTGATCTGCTTTTGCAGAAAAGGACATGTCTTTCAAGTACAAATAAAAATCTAAAAAACGTAATCCAAAGCCCAAGTGAATATCAAGCATACGTTACTGTATCTTTGTAAACATTCGATCCCAACACCTTGAATAGGTATTCCTTGTACCTATATGTAGATGGTGCAGTGGAACAGAAAACTGAAGTTGCTTGACTGTGGTAAGATGTTACTGATACTGGTAACGGAACCTGTTTTTTTGGCATTCTGTCTCTGTCCTCCCACCCTCCATGTCACATTGCCCCAGGAGGAGCAACGAAGCCACAGAAATCCCACAATGAGCTGCCACAGAAAAATGGAAAGGACCTTGTTCTCCATGCATTTTTAAGTCTGTTACATTATGCAGGTTGTCCAGATGGCTTGTCAGAAGCACTTTGCCTCACTTCCTTGGCCATTAGAAATTCTGAGAGCTGGTAAGTTTGACAGACCACAGATATTTCACAGGTATTAGTACCGTTTATCTCAGGAAGCTTACAGTTTGGTTTTGTGTTAAATACCTCTCAGGTGAAAGTGTTGTGTTTGAAGGATTTGTAATAAACAGTTAGCAGGATTTAATACTTATATTTGCATCACTCACAGAGTCAAAGCAACTTCCTCAGTTACATATTGCGTTACCAGAAAGTGCTTAACTAGTAAGACCTGTACAATTCCACCAGTTCTCTAAGCCTACTCAAATGTTGTTACTGTGTCTCTTCAAGCACCAGCTCTGCTCCTTCTTTTCCCAGAGTTCAGAAATTAAACCAGTCAACAAGAACATAGGTGCTCCAAAGACGACAGGGTCTCATGAAGTCTTGCCCTCCTATGTAGTACACTGAAGTCAAGGAATGAGGTTTTCTGGAGTAGGATGAACTCAGTCCTATCTAATAAAACAACTCTGCTGTGCCTTAATAACAATTTATTTTTCTCCCTTTGAGCCAAGAAGAGGAATGAGGACGACTTTCAGCCTAAAGTCCTGAAACTGGTCTCAGCAAGAAAATCTAGTCTGCTCCAATGACAAAAGGAGGGTTATGAATCCCAGTAACTATGCTTAACATCTGGGTATCTTAACTAGAAAGGGTAAGTCCTAAACCAGGCTAATCTATAGTGCTTACCAGACAGTTTAGGTGTCATTCACCCATCCTTTAAACCCTCATATTTGGGAGCTTCTGGCATCCTATTTTTAACTGTCCAACTTCATAGGCAAACATGCATACCAGCTACAGATGCTACTAGGCAACGGGATGAATAAGGTAAAAGAATGCCAAAGTTCAGCAGTAGATACTTTGCTTATGTGATCTTTGATCATTTTGGAAAACTTAAAAGGGAAAGATTAATGTTTTAATTAAAAATCACAGAATCATGGAATTATTTAGGCTGGAAAAGACCTTTAAGATCATTGAGTCTAAGCCTTAACCTAACAAGGCCAAGGCCACCACTTATCCATACCCCTAAGCACCATATCTACAAGTCTTTAAAATACTTCCAGGAAAGGAAATATTTCTCAGCCTTAGTATGGACCATACCTAGTTCAATGAAGCGTTCTTCTACTTTGGGATTTCATTATTAGCATTTTAAGAGAAAGAATGATCTAGGTGCTAGTAAAGAATTTGGGACAGATGGAAGTTATTTCAAAACATGCTGTGATTTTGCTACATAGACTTAGAAAAACGTATGCTTTTAGAGGAACTGTTTACCTCAGTGAGAGAAAGACTGCACTGCCCAAAAAGGTTGTGTATCAAATAATTTTTATTTCACCCCAAAGTGGACCAGGATTTTAAAAGCTGAAGAGGCTTCCGAGCAACTGCACTAAAAGCTATTGAACTACAATGAAAACTTTTAAGCTAATTTTCCTGCAGACTAAAGGATCTTCTTCCTGGCCATAAAGATGTGGGATATATACCACATTCAGTTCTTAACACTAAAAATGAAACAGCAGAATTAAAAAGTAGTTAATAACTGCAATTCCAGCTCAGAACCTTTTCTATATACAAGAGAAATATTAGGGCTACACTGCATAACTGAGTTTTCTCTGGTATTTCTCCTTATTTTGTGCAACAGCCTCTCCATTTCTATGTAGCTTTGAACATGCATCCAGGTGTTGTAAAGACCATCCTCTATCACACATAGCTCCACCTAGTAGCTAAGCCACAAGGAAGAGAAGGCTTGGGCCTGACAACAGCTTCTGCTTTTTGCTCTTTGAAGGTCTATCTCAGATGGCCTCTATCTGAACTACAAAAATATGAAGCTGATTGCCAAGTCTTTTGCTTCTAATGCTGCAGCAAATTACTTCAGGCTCTCTTCAAAGTGCACTGCAGCAGAATGTTTTCTTCATCTTTCATTATTTTAAGTTACAGCTTCAAGATTCTTCATTTCCAAGTCAATGGTTGAAGTTTGGCTACATTTTGTGAGGAAATAGGCTTAGGCATTAGGCCCTGGAAAGGACTATTACCCTAAGACTGTGGTAGCCTATTTTACATTAATGGCCCTCTTATTTATTTCTAGCAATGCATTAAGCAAGACAACCAACATCAACCGCATGTGATTCACTCTGTCACTCTCCCCTCTGAGGACAAGTGTGTGCACAAATTTCACCGGTTTGGTAGAACACATACTTGCTCTCCTAGTCTATAAGATAGAAAAGATAAAGCACCTGTAGCCGTTGTTGCTGGCCATGATGTCATATTATATGGAATATCCTTTTAGTCAGTTGGGGTCAGCCGTACCATCTGTGTCCCCTCCCAACCTCTTGTGCACCCCCTAGTCTACTCCCTAGTGAGATGGTGTAAGAAGCACACAGACAAAACCAGTACACCAAGTCACTGCTACACTTGATGGACCCTTGCTTTTCTGGAGATAGCTGAGTACCTGCTTGCCCATGGGAAGTGGTGAATTAATTCCTTGCTTTGCTTTACATGCATGGCTTTTCCTTTACTTATTAAACCATCTTTATAACAACCCATGTGTTTTCTCACTTTTCCCACTCTCTCTCCTATCCCACTGTGGGGGATGGAGTGACTGGCTGGATGCTTTAGCTGCTGGCTGGGGTTAAACTATGACACTGCACAGAAGACCCACACAGTGCCTTGCAGAAAAGTGTATAATAGCTTTGCCTACTCTGGCAGGCAACGCTCAGGATCAACACTGACCAGTGTGTCTCTGCCCCTCACATGCCTCCCATGTAATCACACCTCTAGTTTCACATAAAATCCATTTTATAGTCCCAGAATAGCTCAGTCTTCTAAGAAAACGTAGATTTCTCTTCAGGGTGGAAAGAAGTTAGAACTGGTTCTCATATTTCTGACAGATAACATATTTCTGTAACAAGGTGCAAAGCAACATTCAAGAGAATTGCTCTCTTCTAAACACCTGGAAACAAGTATGACTTTTTCTACTCTCCACATGTTATCAATTACCTTACCTATGTCACCTTACAGAACCCCTGCTAGCAAATGTAAGGTTAATTAATTGCACGTGCTGTCTTACTGGTGGTAAAAGATACAGAATTCTCTACATGGGATCCCATCAGTGGAGAATGGAAGAAGAATCTAGCTCATTTCACAGAAGACAAAGATGTGCTGAGAAAAAGCTCTTACAGTATCTAAATGGAAAGGGGTTTTTTTTACACTGTCTGTAGAGCAAGATTGGTGTTACAGTCAGACTAAACTGCTTGTCAGTTTACCTTAAAATGTTCAAGTCTGCAACAATGGAGTTCATATTGCTAAATGTGAAGATCAATGCAGAAATGCTAAACTAATAAGATTAAGAAAAAAAATTTTGCCCTCAAAGGGCTTAAAGTTACATAGCCAGAGCCAATACCTTTGTCACCTGAATCATAAAATCATTGAGGTTAGAAAAGACCTCTGGAGATTGTCTAGTTCTAACCACTGCTCAGGGCAACGTCACCTGGCATGTCACTGCAACTGCTCAGTCAGGTTTTGACTGTCTCCAGGGACAGAGACTCCTTCACCTTTCTTGACAGCCCGTTCCAGTGTCTGAGCAACCTGACCACTGTAAAGAAAAGTTTTTTCTTTTAAAAATGGATTTTCTTGTATTTCAATCTGATCTTATTGCCTCTTGTCCTTTGACTGGATGCTGCCTAAAAGAGTCTGTCTTCATCTTCTTTTACCATCCCTATCAGGTGTTTATACACACTAATTAGATCACCCTGAACCTTCCCTTTTCCAGGCTAAACAATCCCAGTGCTTTAAGCCTCTCCTTATCCACCAAATGACCCAAGTCCTTAACAATCCTTGTGGTACTGCACCGGGTCCAATCCAGTACATCTGCATCTTTTTTGTACTGAGGACCACAGAACTGAACCCAGCACTCCAGATGAACCTCACCAGCACTGAGCAGAGGGGAAAGACCACTGTCCTCAACCTGCTGGCGATGCTTTTCCTAATGCTGTCTTGGAGGCTGTTGGCCTGTGCTGTGAGGGCACATTGTTGGCTCACAGTCAACACCAGAACTCTACCCGTTTTTTCTGCCAAGCTGTTCTTTAGTCCACGTGAAATATACCATGGGTCACCACAGAAAGTATTCATTTACCTTGTATGTCCTTTTCTACTCCTCTTTTCTGTATATTGTGGGGTTTGGGTTGTTTTTTTTAATTTTTTAAATTTTTTTTTTAAATTTTTTTTAAGTAGCCACTCTGAAATTAGAAGTCAACTACTTTCCTCTAACCAGCCTTTACACAGTCATGTGCCATGCCTAGCCAGTCACTAATCAGTACCGCAACGTGTAAACGAGTTCATTGTTCAGATATCCATCATCTCAAAGTATTCATAATTACTTTTTTTTTTTTTGATATATTTTTGAGAAAACTGATGACTCTGCCAAATCCCCATCTTAAGAACAATACTATCCACGCACTACTGTGCACAGCGGGGTTATATTACGCGAGGTATAGCATTCTTTTAAAAGAACGTGCATAGCTTGCCTTTTCTTTTGCCCAATCAGCACATTGTACAGATGTTTTTGCAGAAGTTATTAGAGGAAAAATTTCCATCTCTAAAAGATTGATACAAATATAAAGAAAATTCCTGGAAACATAAAAAATAATTTCATTCTCAACTGAAAATAATCTTCACCATTTCATATATTCCTTCAGCCGGGCTGGAGACACTCATGGTCACAGCATATATTTCAACTATTACCTCTTTTCTACAAGTACCTTAGAGATAATTTCATTTCCATCAATTCTGCATTGATCTGACATCACTTGGCTTCAGTTTTTGATCCATGGCATCACCCACACCCTTCAGGAAAAACAAAAAAAAAACCCCCCCCCCAGTTTTATTAGTTTTTGCAATTTTGGGTAAAAATTGTTTATAGCTGTAAAAACACCTCAATTCTGTAGAAATTGGGTTGAATGCTGCGCTAGCATGAGCTTGGAATTTGATTAATAATACAAAAGAAGGTGATTTTCTTCACCACACAGCCAAGTACTCCATAAATAAACCAAGGACATATCATATTCATTATAATCTGAAAAAATATTGTATTGAGACACTAGTAGTAGAGGTGAAAAACAGGACATAGAAATTTCATTCTAGTGCAGGTGGCAGAATTATTTACTGCCACTGGGTCATGCTGCTCCTAGGTTCCTTGTATTCATGTTGAGAGAATACCTTTCTGGCTTTGGCACTGGAAAGAAAATAATTCCAAAGGAAATATATTCTTATAAACAGCTACAGGGTTTGAGGCTAGGCAGAGCCTTTTCCCACTGCTCAAATGCGGTGCAAATAGGAGATGGTGAGACAATTTCACGAGATGGTGAGACTCATTGGTGAAATGAAGATTTCTTGCTTCCATGTTTGTCTAAACCATTTTACCTCTTATTTCTTTTAAAATGTTGGATAATTTGCCAAAGAATTTGTCAGTTAAATTCCTCACTTTCAAGAAAACTTATTTTCTGTTTAAGTCATAAAAATACTAATTTCTTTTTCAGAGCACTTATAGCTTGTCTTTACACTCAGTGCTGAATTAATCTCCTTTCAGCTTATTATTATTAATAAGTTAGTCATATGTAACATGGGTCACTTGATATAAAAGATTCTGCAGTGAGTTTGTACTGTGGGAAGAGTAGGGTAGGAAATTTATGTAACCCTAGTTCTTTTAAATGGATCCCTATGTTTGTGTGGAAACAAAACCAAGCAAAAGCGCTTTGCAAATAGTGCCTAAAACAGGGACACATACTTTATTACTAAGAACAAAATGTCTATCACTAGCCTGTGTTTATAGGGTCCAGATAACTTGAAATCAGCCCTTCAGAATTTAGCTCACAAGGTAAATCTCCACACAGCAAATCAGTCTACAAGCTTACCTTACAAAATATGGAGAACAGTCTTCTGGATGATAGCCAGCTGATTCTATATTTGTGGTATAGATGTTCTACTTATTTATGTTGCCTGTAATATATATGGAAGTTGAAAATCAGGCATATGGAAGAACTTTCTAGCTTACCCTTGACATGCAGATTACTTCTTGAGTAGTATCTATGCACAATTACCAGATGCACTAAAGCAAAAATAGTTACTTGCTTTTGAGAATTATAGAAGTCTACAAAAGAGCGTAGGAGCAACTTAACAGCACTGAGAAAGGTGATGACAATATCAGGCAGTGATCAGACCTGGCTTTCCATTCCATCCTAGCTCAATATTTTGCCAAATCACCATTGTTTTTTCTTTCCTATTAACATAGTCTGCACGTGGGTCCCTGAGGCATTTAAACCAGCAAAATATAATGCAGAGCTATGGAACAGAGCTGAAGAATAAAGGTATAGTAAAAGAATAATAAAACTGGATTTTTGGCAGAAAAAGATAACAAAAAAAGATAGAAAGTAAGCTGTAGAGAAGAACAAGACTAACAGGTGAGGAATTAGTTAGGTTGAAGAATTAGCAAAGGTTGAAGAATTAGCAAAGGTTGAAGAATTAGCAAAGGTTGAAGAAAGGCCTCTTTATTGACATCTGAAGCAAAATGGAGAGTGAGGGAAATAGCAAATGACACCTGTCTAAGTAGCTTAGAGTACTGGACTTCTTCAGGTACAAGTGGGTAATTTTTAATGCAGTTCAATGTCCAGATTTCACTGTTGGCAGGGAAAGGATAGAGTTTGATGAAGTCTTGGCTGATTCACACTCAGAGCAGAATTACAGCAAGGACTAAAATAAAGCTGCATTCAGAGGTTACTTCTGTCATTGAAATAACATAATAATCCAAAACAACACTTTGTTTTAAATTCTTCATTTAAATTTTGTCTTTTATGTAAGTTTAAAATACAAAATGCCTCCCCTCTTTTTGCTTTTTTTTAAAAAAAAAAAAAAGAAAAAAGCAAACCCTTTTGAAGTTAAAGATCTTTAGCATAACAAAATTAATACCCTTTATATTTCCATGGAAAATTCTTCTGGTCAACAACTCTTCCTAAGCTACCTTCTAATAGTAAGACATTTGGTTCCTCATCTACTATTAATAAAAAGACAATTACACAGTTATGTAACTAGGAGCTTATAAAAAAAACGTTCCTACCTCAAACATTTGGGTCCTCCTTCCGAAAAGCAACTCTCCACAGGGAACCACGAATTAGAGGGTGGAACCCACAGGAGATGCTAATAAGTCCATTTACATTTTGTATTTTACTGAATGATCTGTAGGGAGCCATAAAACCACTAAAAAATTTGTGAAGCATAAAGAGTGGTGAAACAGTAAATAATTATAATGAAAGGTCAGTCACAATATGTGATCTGAATCTCCTGGTGAGTGTTACATGCTATTTTGAGGGTCACATGGGAGCCCTGACCTGTACACTCTGCCTCTCATTAGGCTTCTCTAATTTGTGCTTGGCACATGCTAACGCAACTGAAATTACATAGTGTGACCCTAGGCAGATTCAGCAGTAGCTTGTCAAAGTCTATATGTATACACAACCTTTGTTTTAACTAGTTCCAGTCCGTTAAAATGGGATTTTATTAGTGACAAACTTGAAGCAATCCTTTTAAAAAAACCCACACAATTATGTAACCAAAGGACAGCTGTGGAGTCCCACAAAGACCTGAAACACAACACACAGCACAATAGAAGCACCTGTCCAGTGCTATAGTCAAGGGGCCAAGAAACTTTGGTGTGTGTAAAGAGAAGCAAAGACAGCAAACTGGAGTAGTCAGGCAATTAGACCATCATCTGCAATGCTCATTGTACTGGGTTTATGTGGCGAGTTTTTGGTAGCAGGAGAACTGCAAGTTGGACTTCTTTGTGAAGATGCCAGGGGAGTGGTGAGCCCTGTGTCTTTCTGTGTCTGCACACAGGCTGGGCGCTTCTCTGAAAAATGTATTTCAGTCATATCTACCATACACTTAAGTCAAACCAAAGATGAAGAACTTTAAAGGCTTGTGATAGAGGGATTAGTTTGGATGATATAATAGTCCCGTTTGATCTTGAGGTAAACTTTAAGCCAAAGCACAGCAGATTAACAGAAAAAGGAGAAAAGAAGAGCTCAGAAACTTTTCACATCCCTATGGAAGAGCTTCAGCAAATTTTTTTTTTTTTCATTGGTGAAATGAAGAAAAAGCACACCACTTATTAGACCCGCTTGTCTCTTTACAAGCTACTTTCTGTCCTCTGAGGAACAGCCTTGGCTCATAATGGAGTCTGTGAAAATTCTGGGAGTTATTGCTGCTGCTCCTACCACAGCAAGTACCAAAGGAGCCTGCAGAAGGATTTGTGTACTATAAAGATGGTACAAGCAATCAGAAAGACAGTCTGTGCTTTGGGGAGCATGTAAGTGTTGAAGGAATGAAGCAGTGTCAGTAGGGAAGAAGTCCCTGGCTACATCCAAGGCTATCTTAGGCTCATATCAGTTGGGTGAAGTATCTCAGCTTGTCCCAAGGTCACCTACCCTGGTAGAGTTCATCTACAACAAGAATATTTTCAGCCATGGCCTCTGAAAAAAAGAAATCTGCTTTAAATTGCATATAAACTCACGTGTTTGCTGTGCATGTAAATTAAATTTTCACAAATAGCATGAGAAAATAAGAAATCTAATTTTGCAAGGTATTATTTTGCTTTTTTGGGGTCTCAGGAGTGAAATTTAAAGCAGAACATGAATGTGCACTGTTTTATTTAAAGTTTATGTTAGTGCAGCAATATTAGGAACAAAGTACTATACCATAATATACAAAGCACATGACAAAACCAGGCACATGCAATAAGCCTCTGTGCTGTTTTCCCCATATGACATAAATTATAAGAATGACACAATTCTTGTCATTAAGGCAGACATTTGAGAACTGATTTGCTGATGTATTGAAAACCAAAGGAAAACCACCAGATTTATAACTGATCCAGACTTTTTGCTTGCTCTTGCATTCAGTAAATAGTTTTTCTAGGTAAAATGCAAATATGACACTGAAATTTATAGAAGAAAGTACTGCTAATGTTAGTGTGAGTCTCTGCAAACAATGTATAAAAGGTAAAAATACTGGGATTGTACAAACTTTTTTAGAGGCTGCATATTAGAAAAGCTTTAAAAATTACATTAATATTTCTTCTGTCTCATAGATTTTATAAATGAGGGAGAATACTGCAAGAAAAAAGACTCTTAGTGAGAGAAAATTATTTGGATTTAACTGGGTTGAGAGGAAGTTTCGTGTGAATTAAGCATAACATAATTCTACAACCTGAAATTCTACAATCTGTAAAAAAAGTACTAGTAATACACGTTAAATACCTTTTTAAGGGTTAACAAGATGAAGATCTAAACAAGTACCGGTAGCAGGGTCTGTTTGTTTCTACTCGATTGTCAATAAGTAACAACCAAATCATTAGTGAGGTTTCAAAGCCAAGCGCAGCCCTGCGGCCACACTCATAAGGTTAGAACCTTAGCTCCTGAACAATAAAATCCCACCAAAAGCTCAGGAGACTCTCTCATGTAAATTATAAAAGGCCACAGATTTCCAATAACATTTTGTCAGTTGCTAATCAAACAGAAGTTTCAGGACTTGAGATACATATATATTTTTACTGTTCTTCTTTCTGTATTTTGAAAAGGCAATTGATAAAATATCTTTCATTAAAGGGTGTTAGAGCCACATTTTTTCCCCGTGCTAGGAACAGATATTACAAAACTAACTTTGCCTTTGGTAATTCAGTTCCACTTCTGAAGAAATCAAAAGAGAATTCTGCAAGACTACTCAGTGAGATCTCATTTTTTTCTGAACACCTTCCCTGCTATTTTTTAAGGTTGATAACTCAATATTTTGACCCACCACATCTCTGTAACCCAGGTTCTCCATTACATAATAGAATAGCCTTCATTACAAGGCTTTTAAACCCCAAGGTCTAACAGTTGCCCTGGTTGCATGAAACAAACAGCTGGCACAGACTGGTGTAACCCCAGGCTGAAGTTTTGCAATTCCATATTGCAAACATGGGCTTAAATCAACAGGATTCTATAGCTACATCAAACTAAGCACCATCCCCAGAGTATAACAGAGTAATTTTCCTACTATGAAATACATTTAATGAAGACATTCATTACAGGGGAAAAAAAAAAAAAAAGAAAAGAGAGGCAGCAAGAGCATGTGCCTTCTGGTGTCCAATACCAGTCATAACAAGACATCACAGAAGAGAAATTAAGTGTTGCACTAATTCTGACATGGCAGTAGGAAATTTGAGGGAAAGTGCAACCAGATTTCTGTTGAAAACAGATGCTGCTTTCTAAGTGTGTCCTTCAAAATTTTCTTTCTTTTTCTTGTGAAAACTCAAGCCTTGTTAGATTAAGTTCACACTTGTCCTCAAGTATTAACTTTGCAGATGCAAAGGGCTATACATGTTTATGTGTATTCTGTGTTATTCAGCCAATTCTTCTTTTTCTGTTGGGAATCCAAGCCTCCTGAAAGGCTTTATTTACTATTAACTCACCCTTGTGTACACACCTCTTTCTCATGGGCCACATCCTGCCCTTTACAGTTTGTTCTGATAAAAACTTGCATCACCACAGGACTTTTGTTCTTTAAGAGATATCTGGAGGGACTATTACTTTCACTTACTCAAAGTTCCCAAAAGACTTCACATCTGAAAATATACAAGAATAAGTTCTGGGTGTATGCAAGATGAGCCTTGGGAGACACTATGATTATCTAACCTAAAAACATTAAAGACCTCTGCTGAACACAAATGCAGTAATAATTCTTTAGGAATTAGGTCTGAAAGAATTTTGTTGAAACTACCAGCAGCAGACCGAAGTTGGGGGTAGGAGAGGGCAGGAGAAGTGCCAGTCAGTGGACATATATCTATTTAGCCTTTGGTGCCGTGGTTGTAAAAAACAGACTCTGAATACCATGTGGTATAGTGGAAAAGCTAGAATAATATTGGTGAACCACTATCTTCAGGAAAAATAATAATAAAAAAAAAATCAACCAACACAAAAAAAACCTGAACACATGAACTTGTCTCAAACACATGGTTATGCCAAGATATTGGACTTTCCCACTGATTAGCACCAACTCATGGGAAGATTGTAATAGATGAGAATGGAGGAACTACATGGTATTACCCATCTCTGTTTATACTCACGTGCTTGCAGGGAACAGAAACGCAAACCCCCGAACTCCAATCTTGTAACAGAATTGTACTTGCAAATAAGTATCTCCCACATAGCTGTTTCTTCTCTGTTCTCCCAAACTAATCATAAATATATTATTCTCTTTTCCGCACCTGGATTTTGAGTTCTGACTCACCAGCTATGGATGTGCAAGTGTTGCCTGCTAAAGGCATCTACAGAATTTAGGATTTAGACCAATAGTGTTGGCTACTGGAGGATCAACACTGAGCCCTAATTGAGTCAGGTTTGTTTGGTTGCTGACATTGTCCTGAGAAAAGGTATGACAATTCAAAAAATACCCAGAGCTAAAAAACCTGACAGGGAAAAAAAGGGAAAAGAAGCTATCATCATAAGTGATGGTTACTATTAAAACTGAAATTATCTTTCATGAATCACATTAAGGAAGCTTATTGGTAAACTAACAAATATACTTATGCTCACAAATGTTACAATCCATCTTGCAGGTGAATGCTGGTATTTTTCCCTTAATATCCAATTTTAGGTTTGTTGCAAGCTTTATTTCTTCAGAAAAGTTCACAGATGTACTTTGCTAATAACTTCATTAAAGCACACCTGAACAGAATAATTAACAGCCTCTCTGGTCTCCCTTGAGTGGATTAGTAATCATCGTTGATAAAAGATCTGCACATATCAAAGAGAGAACAGACTTTTCCCTGGAGAGAACACCATTAACGCCCAGCAACTGTTGATAGGGTAAGCATTGTGAGGAATTATGTCCTTGAAAATTGTAAATGCACATCTGGTGTGGAAAATTTTGTTATTGTTAAACAATGCTAAATATTCAGTAAAATGCAAACAAGATATTGTTGTGCTTTGCCTATTTTCTTCAAATAGGCAAAAGAAATTTTTCAATCAAGTGGTTATACACATTCACTATGAACTGGTCTTATCATCCCTGTTGTTTCTATAGCTCAATTTCTCTCTACATAGAAAAACAGAAAAAATATTACCAATTCACTCATAATTTACATGTCTGCAGTAAGAAGGATAGAGGATACTTTTGTATATCAAAGCAAGTTTGACAGGTGCCTGTAGCCCACAATCTGGCTCCCACCAATTTGTAAAAAAATAAAATCAAATGTAACAGTACTGCAAATTATTAAGATATAAAATAACTCGTATTAAAAACGTCACATTATATTGGTAGTTGGAATGTTTTCCTCTGATTAAGACTTTTAATTCTACCTGATTATGGGAAATATAATGAAATTTTACCCATTTAACATTCTTAATATCAGTCATCCCTTGGAGAAGTCAGAGGTTGCTTATTAGGAAACTTCTATCCACAGATGTTCTTTAAGCAGAAAAAAGAGGTTCATCTCAAAACAAACAAAAAAATTCTAAACTTTGTTAAGATAACCTTAAGAACATAAAAAAATCAGTACTGTTTGTACTACAGCAGCTGCACTCAGTTTTTTTGCACGTCTGCGTCTATGTCGAATGCATTGGGTAAATTAACATCCCTGTGCACATCAGTTTATTTTTCAAGCCTGTTCATATAATTCTGTCTTTTTGTCACTAGCCATTTTCTGAGGAGGGTAGGAGCGCTAATGAGCAGCGACGGCCCCGCAACATCTACTCCCCTGGTTATGGGAGCCATGGCAAAGGCTGCACAGGGAACTCATCCTGCGTGTTTGAGCATGGCCGCAGGTGCCTCTGGCAGGGCAGCATCCTCATCAGCCCCTGAGCTGACCCTGAGGGTGTCTCCTCAGCCCTGAGGGAAGGGAGGCAGCCAAGCCAACACCGCAGCAGACAAAAAGGAGGTTAGCTAACCAAATCTTTCCTTGCAACAGTGTTTGGGAACTGAGGCGATGTTGGGAGAGAGCTAAGGAGAGTTTTAGTCTGTTAAACCAGCCCCCGCGCCATGAGAACCTGAAGAACCCCGTCAGGTTACTCCACTTCTCCAGGCTTGCAGAAATCCTCTCTTTTGCTTGCCCTTTGCCTAGGCTTGGGGGACTGGTTGTACCCTGAGGATTAACAAGGAGCCTCACACTGTCCTGCTGACTGCTGCTCCTGTAAGGACCAAATGCTGTGCAGTGGAGGGATTTTTAGTGAAGGAGAAAGAGACTGAGCTTTTAGAAATTACTGTGGAATCACAGACCAAGAGATTTATGTTCAGAGTAGAAAATAACATTTAAATTGGCGTATAAAAATAAGAGAAGGGAGTAATTTGAGAAGAAAGTTAATTTTCTTTGTCTATTCAGGAAACAGAAGCATGAATCAGTGGCAGTCCTAAACAACTGAGAAAAACAGTATTTTATCCTGCTATGACTAGAGCAATACAACCGACATACCACAGTCACAAGATATGATGGCACTATTAAAATAGCACAGTAAGTGCTGTTATAAAAAAACTCAGAGTAAGTGCAAGGCCACATCAGTCCCTCAGAGAATAGTTTCTTCATGTAGGTTTCCATGCTTCAGGAGAGTTTTAAATGTTTCAGACAAATCTATTTCCAACTCATTCTCTGTAATTATTCCTGACATGTTCTTATATAAGCAGTGATGGGTTTGCATCTGAGAACTTCCAGCCCTTCTTTACTTATTGAATCTTGTGCTGAAACTGTAATGGTCCTAAGTATATCACATTAGTTTCTGTTGCAACAGATGAATGTCATAAACATGTGATGACCTAATAGCAGGACTGGGCAGAAGGAGAAGGTGGGTAAATAACGGAAATTGCCTTTAGTTGCACAGTAGTTGGATAAAAGCAGAGGAATGCAAAGTGGTGGACTATGTCTTGTGTATTTGCTGTGTTTTCCCTCTTCCTTGCCAGACTACCACCACGCCACAGTCATTCCGTCAAGAGTAAACACCAGCCAAGAAAACATAACCATATGAATAAGGCTGGATAAGTTACTGTAAAGTTCCAAGTTCCAAGCTGGAAGGAACAGATTTCTTATGCTGAGGGCATGGCCTTAGCTTCATCTTCTAGAAACAGTTCCTCTCACTTCAAACTTAAACATTAGGAAACTCTTCTTGCTATGGCAGGTGGACCAAATGCATGCCTATGATTTGGTTTAAGTACATCTAGCCTTCAACCAAAAAATTCTGTCTTCTCTTTAATTGCAGAAGTCTAACAATCAGATATTGTCTGTTAAAAACAGAGTACATGCAGAGACAAGAACGAGTGCCCTATCTGTTAATTAAGCTTTTTTGTATCTCTCCTTCTGAGAATGTCAGATAAGCCATTATTAATTATTGCACACTTGTAGTAATCTTCTGAATTTAGCATTTTATCATCCTACTGAAAGATTCACCACTGCTATTGAGCATCTCAGCTGGCTTTGCTAAGATGGCTGTTATTCCTGACTTTTAACCTGTACCTGCTAAAGGAAATGATCATGTTCATGAGAGATTCAAATCTGACTCGTTCAACAAACGTACATTCACTTGAAAGCAAATATACATGATAGGGACCATTTCTAGGACATTCTCCTTTCAAATCAAGAAGATAAATGCTGTTAAACATTGTGTCCATGCACCTTTTTTTGCAAAACAATAGAGAGAACCAAGTCACTTCACCTACACCTCAACTTTTCCCAGTGTTTTCATTTAATCTAATTTGCAGATTCCCACTGTATCATGCTACAGAAAAATACTAATTTTTATATAGCAAGTAATGGGAAAAATCATTATTTTTGGAGGATATATATTTATCGTCTGGAGAGAGGGAAGCAAGTTGTCACTGAACACCACTATCATGAGATATATATAGATATATATAGATAAACAGATTCCTAAATGAATCAAGAAATTGTAGTGTCTGATTCATTGTTCCATTTTAAAATATTTTGTAATTTAAAAGAAAATTTTAAAAGTAAACATACGATGTTTCTAAGACGAGCCTGGACTTTCATGTGTTCAGATCATAGAGGATTTTTAGAAAAATCATAACTTTAATCACAAAAATACTTACTGTGGTGAACATACAACTTGACAATGTCATCCCCAAATGCATGATGATATGCGTTGTAAGTTATGTAGAAATAATCTGAATTACTAATAAGGTGCATGCTGTAGAAATTTAAGCTTTAACACCAAATATTTGCGCAGAGCAGAATTCTTTAGCAACATACATCAAATCACACAACAATGTGACTGGATATAAAAATTAGCAATATACAAAAAATGGAGCAATTCAGGGGGGATTCTAGTAGCATACATCTTAACTTCAAAAATTAAATTATTCACTTTCTTGCAATTATTACTATTCCCTATTTCCCTATTATATACTTACAGAACAACTTTTGGGATTTTAATCTTTGTCAGTTTAACACTCTCTCATGTTTCCCATTTTAACTCTTCTGTTTTCTAAGCTGTAAAAATATGACTGACATGTCAGTTTTTTCTTGCTTAAAGATTATAAAGTGTCCAGCATTTTTATTTTGCTTTGAATTAAGTGATCTCAGCAGTGATGTGTGTCTAAAATTAAGTTCCTGTACATTATATGTAGGGATGATGTGGTGAAAAAGAAAAAAGCCATGCCAGAGTAACCTTATTTTACCTGAAAGGGAAGATGGAAGAGGAGAAGGATGAGGCTCTTTTTCATCATTACTGTACATAACATCGACAACAGAAAACCAAAAGTAAAAAATGCAACTTGCCCTGTGATCTTGTTTTTTAAGACTATGCTTGAAAAGCAGATGTACAGTTTCCACTGCATACCTAGTTATGTATTTCAGACAAACAGCAAGAGTCAGTAGGTACAAGAATACCAAAGTCTGATCAAAGAAAGACCACTGCTTGGACACACTGAGGGATTTGGACAGGAAAAAAAACACTTTTCAGAGTGCCATGCAGTTGAAACTTCAAGGAGACAAGAGTCAAGAGATAAATGCTCCTGGCATCCATTGTAATATTTTGTAGCAGCTCTGTTTAATTAAAATATAAATTATCTCATTACTAACACCAAAAATACCTGAAGTAGTTAGCAAGGCTCTCAACAGAATAAGAAACATAAAATAGAAACCAATTACAAGAAGTTTGGAACTGGACATTGCTCTACATAGAGGATTACACTTTTAGACAAGCACAAATTAATTGCTGTGAGGAAAGAGGGCAAACAAGAAGCTGATTCTTGAAAAGCAACCTCTCTTTCTTTCTTTGCTCATTGGTTCTCCACCATCTACTTGAGAAGCAAAGAGCATTGATCCTTTGAGATGGAGGAGTTTTGTTTGGTTGATTTTTTGTTTCTTTGGATTTTTTTTTAAGTTTTTGTGAAAATAATGTTTTTCCTTTCAGCAAACCAGGATTTAAGGGAAGATTAGTGACCATGTAAAAATGAGTGAAGTTTGACAAACTGTGAAAGACTGCTAAAGCCTTAAAACATTGAGAGTTTCACTGAAAGCTCCCCTCTATATGCATACAGGTGGTTGGAAAATTGTTTACTCCTGGATTTCCCACAACAATGTTTTTCTGTGTACTTGTCCTTTGAATTAATGGTCTCCAACAGCCAGTCAGGCTTTGATTCCTGCCCCATTCTTCAGCCACATTGCTTCTAACACCTAGTCTCAGGACAAAGTTTTCATCCTATATTTAACAGCTATGGGCCTGGCTGATTTGAGGCTAGAAACTTTAATAACAGACACGTCAAGAGTTATGATCAATAATGTCATACATAAAAGGAAATAATCTTCATTTGTCGGTGTTTTAATACACTAGACACCTTAGAATCAATAGATTTCATTGTTTTGCATGTCAGTTCTGACAGGTCAGTTCAGCCTAAGAGAGACAGAATACACTTCTTTGCTAGAACAAGAATTTTCCTGGAAGTTTAACTGCAGAATGTCTTGGAGTTCATTGGAAGGAGCGGTATTACTACTACCACGCAAAACACCCCAAAAATGTATTTCTGCTTTTCTCAGAGCTCCTAAATCATCAAAATACAGAAAGTGCAGCTTCTTTCACAGCCTCTGAAGATCACTGGAAGCCTGAAGAGAAAATATTTTATTCTAAGAATTTTGAGTCAGATTTCATGATCAAAGAAATTGGGATATAAAAGCTCAAAAGAACTCTCAAACCTTTTGAGATTCACGTGCCATTGTCCTGGAAACACATGACCACCACTTCCCCCCTCCTTCATTAACAGCATATCAAAACTTGCCGGGCTCAATGCTTCAAGGCTCGACTGTCCCTTGTATCATCATTCCTTGTCAGGAGATCTGAAAGAAACAAACCACAATGCCATGTGGAGAACTCTCAAAACCTTTCTGAACTTTATCCCTTTTTTGTAGAAATATTGTCCAATTGAACAATCTTGTAAGTCCCCCCCAAATATATTTTAGCTGATATAAGGAGAATCCAACTTAACGTATATACTAGCTGGCTCTCTGTGGCCTGTTTGTAATTGAATGTCTCATTCTTGCTCACAGCAGTAGGATAAACCCAGTAAATTAATCTATTCCACTATTCAAGCATGAGGCTGCCCTGTGCAGTAAGTGACTAACAACGATGCATGCCAAACCAATACGTACATGAGCAGGAAAAATGAAGAAGAGGACAGAAAAGATGAAAAGTAGCTTAGCAAGAACTATTTTTCTGTCAGTTATGGAAAAACAGTTCTTGTTATGATGAGGTAACTTGAATGCCATTCTGTGAACTGCAGGCTTTGAATTACACAATTCTGTGTTGTACAAAAGGTGACCTTTTCAGTATGCTTTATTGGAGTTTCGATATTCTTTACTGGAGTTTCCTAGACATACAGACACTTTCCCCAAAGGTCAGCCTGGTTATAAACAGGAAGGAAAAAATGCGGCGAGCTATTCAAGAAAAGACAAAATATCCAGATATATTCAGTGCTGGCTTTTTTTTTTATTTATTTTAATTTATTTTAGAGCTGTTTCCTGTTTCCAAGAAGTGGAAACTGCTCTCTGTTTCACAAAAATCTCTACTACAAGAATGCACATGCCAGACCAATATGCATTTAATTATGTGCATTTGACAGCAAGAACTTCAGTTTGCAACAGATTGGGTAATCCTCCTCTGGCAGCAGTCTGCCTCAAGCTTCTGGAGGAATTACACAAGAAGTTCTGTAATCAGCAGAATTAAAAATCCCCACTGTGCCTGACCCTGTCCCACAGTGTGATGCCTAGATATCTAATAAAGTACAAGATTTTGATTCCTATGGGGGCAACTGAGGAATTCTCTGATGTCTAAGGGCTGTGCACACATTTCTTTGGAATAACAAGTTACATGTCGAGGGGAAAATTGAGAAGAGATGATCATATTAAGTGTCCTTTCCTTTGGAAATGAGGATTAACCAACATATTTAGCAAGATAGCATGTTTGCAGACAGCTAAAACTAAAATACTACTTTTAAATAAAAATGTTTGTTAATACAAGAATTGAGACTCCAGTCCCTTAAAACAGAAAAAAACCCCACAAACAAACAAAACCAAAAGTAACAATCAAAACAATCAAAACCAAAGTAACAATCCTTTCTTCCGTGTTTAACCAAACTAAAAATCAGGCTTTATTTTTTAAATTTTTTTTTTAAGTGAACCTGACTCATGGTTCATTTTGATTTTCTGCTTCATTTTGAATTTCTGCTTGCCCCAGTTTCTGTCGTCAGGATTTATATTTTTGCCCTCTTGACAGGTTCTTCCGTATTTAACCAAACTAAAAATCAGGCTTTATTTTGTAAATTTTTTTTTAAGTGAACCTGACTCATGGTTCATTTTGATTTTCTGCTTCATTTTGAATTTCTGCTTGCCCCAGTTTCTGTCGTCAGGATTTATATTTTTGCCCTCTTGACAGGTGATCTTAAAATACACAAATTTATTTTTAGTAGACCCTTTAGACTACCACACCTTAAATACATGAGCAAGCCATATTGCAGTCTGGAGAAAAAACACTGAAGTGCTATAAACATTTTAGTTCTGGGAATTTTATATAATTCCCCCTTCATTCTAGTTTTTCTGCCATCCCAAACGGAATATGCATTATTCTCACAACCGTGTCAGCAACCAGAACATCTCTATCAATTCAATACTGTACAAAAACTCATATCTTCCTTTCCCAGCAACTGCCAACCTGGAGACTTGCGTCTTTTTAAGACAATTGAACTGAAGTTTTGGTTTAAAAAAAATAATAAAAAAAAGGATCCAAGAGGGAATATTTTAATAATGTTTTTTTCCCCCAAAGTCCATCTTTGTCTTCCTTTGGTTCTTTATTTTCATACTTCTACTTCCAACTGAGACCAGCAGACAGTACTTTAAATTTGTCTGATATTTTATTTGCCATAAGTTAACCCCCCCCCAAGAATTTTTTTTCTTGGACTTCAGTTGCCACATGTCCTGCCACTCCTCTTCTACTTAGACATCATAGAGAGCCATAATTAATTCAATCATATTGTTGTCCAGAACACCTACTGCTCATAATATGACAAAGTATTCAAAATTACATTTTTTAGCACTGAAGTTCCAGAACCTTTAGTCTGCCTAAACTGTTGACCTCTAGTTCTTCCTTTCTCAGTTTCTTTCACCAGGGAATTTGTAGGTAAAATATATGACACAAAATTAAATTTACAGGTTTTTTAGGTCAAAATATGTAATAATGAAAATTGTTATTCCTTCCTTCACAGAAAGACAAGAATTGGCACTCATGTAGTTAGTAGGAAGAAACAAGTTTTAACGTGAAAGTTAAGTAATTCCAAGAAACCAAGCCACGCTTCATAAACAGATATATCTAGACCTAAGAAATAAGCTATAACTGTTGGGAATTTTACAATATGTCTTGTGTTTTACACTCATTTAATATGCACAAATACCAGTTTATAAATACTGAATTGTCTATACCAGTCAGAATTTTTTGTAAAGACTTTCCATGTGTTTACACAAACTAGAAGTAGAAACACTAGTTTTTAATTACTTGACGCAAACACAAAGAAAGGAGATGCTAAAAATAATTTTCCAGATGTAGATTAAACATAAACTCAGTCAAATTTAATACCACTTATATTCAGTTCACACGAACATGGGAGGGCATTCAGGCCCTCACACTTTCATACTTTTTCCGTCCTCCTGTCCCACCACATATCAGATCTAAAAATATACAAAACCCCACCTTCACTGGCCACCCAAGAAACAAAATAATGAATTTTTCAAGAGTGATGGTAATTTAAAATGCTTGGAGCATAGCTGTATCATGAAGTAGTCTCTTATAATAAGACAAGGAATTGCTTTTAACACATACTCTCATACCTCCTTTGCTACAGCACGTTTCTGTATCCTCCTTCCAAACACTGGCTCTCTGAGGAGACCTCCCCGCTCTTTCCTCATGTACTTCCTCTTTCAGGACTAACCTCCTGGACAGTACTTAAGAGTAGCATTCACTACATCACTGCCCTGAAGTCAATAAAAATTTGCTAGCCACACCCAACAACAGAGTTCCCACAGGTGGGTATTATTAGTATCTCAGATACCCTGTGTAAGGTCATCAAACTGAGACCTCTAAACACAGTCTGTCTTCTCAAGGAAGAATACAGGTAAAGATTAATGTAGAAAGCAGAGTCCTACCTCTCTTACCTTTAATGACATTAAGAGAGTAGATTCTGATGTGTTTGTAATGAATTACTATTAAGTTCTAATCTTCTTGCTTAAACAAATAAGAAACGTTAATTAAGTTCGTTGTCATAAAAGTCTGCCACAAGGTCACTTTGAACAATGACTAGACAGTCACTATCCTGTGAATGCAGAAAAAAAACTTAGTCTGCTTAGCTGTAAATGGAAATGCAACCTGAAGTAGCACATTGATCAGAAAACAAAGATGAAATTGCTATAACTTCATAAAGACCAATGTTGTCCACTGATGTCATCAAATCATGGAATACTAAAACAGCCTATGTTTGCATAACAGACATGATTTTGAGACTGACAGCTACAATTGTTTCTATAGCCGTGGGTTCTACCTCTCTGGCGAAATGCACAACTGTAGGCAGATTAAACAGCAAACAGAAGATATTGTTGAGGTAGAAAATATTAAATAATAAGCAACTGATGAAGTGATGCATTAAAAAATAATAAATAAATCTGCCCAATACTGTTAAATATAATGATGTAGATAAAACTTCCATTTCAAAAGTCTTCTCCTGGGAGGAAATACTAAAGAAGTATCTCTCCATTTTCAAAGCTAATAGATACTGTTTAGCAGTATAACTAGTCTGATGCACTTCTGCTGCTTCTCAGCATTCTTCCTCACCTGCTTCTTAGAGGCGAGCCAATGCATTGCTTTCAGGAGGAAAATGAAGCTGCTTTCTCCCCACAGATACTTAGCAAACTTTACATCTTTACAGTAAGAGACTCTCTCGCTCAGGGGAAATGCAGCACTGAGAAGTCTGTTTATCATCCCAAGAATGTTCAATATCTCAGGGACCAGAAGTGGCAACACGAAGTTAGACAGGAGCTAAATCAGAAAAGCAAAGCACATGCACAATAGCACAGTTTCTTTAATCTGTTTGCAATCTTGAGGTAACGAGAAGGCAGCAAGAAGTAACAAGCGACAGACAATTAATTCTCTCTTTAACTTCAGGAAAGAGCTGTCAATTACATTCAGCAATTAAACCTGATTCTGTATCACCTATTTTAGCTTGAATGTCGAGGAAAATTAGTAGCTGTATTTGCATCACAATGTGTTGTGCTACTCGACTGGCAGAATTCCAAACAGACATTTAATGTAACATTTTGTTAGCTGTGAGTTTGCAATACTTTCAGTAAAACTGTAAAGCCTGCATGGTGATAAACTACTATTTCAAAACAGTCCAGTATAGACATAACCTCTCCATTTTAGCCTGAAGAATAATAAGAACTGAATGCCGGGAGATCTTTTGAAGATATGTATACATTATGGAAATTTAACAAGAGGAGCTTCTCGGTGAATGTAAGCTCATCTTTCTGGAACAAAGAAGACTACAGAATAAAGAGTTTAAAGTGTGGAAAATGGGAGGTAAAAAGTTCTCATCCTTTGAGATAGGGAGCACACTCGACATTGCTGTTCTCACAAGATTGAAAATACAAATTCCCTGGTGGGACTTCAGTTTACTAAGTTCTAAAATTAGAAACAGGGCAAGAAATAAGATTAACTGAAGCATGACAACATCATTACCATCAGCAGTTGCTCGTCACTTACCTATCAAGGTAACCAGGAGAAAAAGGATAATGCAACTACAGACTCAACATTTAAGTACTTGTCCTTGTATAGTAATCACTATTTATTTCCACATTTTGCTGCCTCACTCAAATTGTTAACCACCACAGCTTTTTTTATGTGAGTTTTACATGTTCTTTCAAAGCCTGATATCAGTTTTGGGGGTGGGGCAGGTTTTTTTGACTTGAGCAAACAACATGTAAATATACTAAGCCATTTCTCTTCAATTGTAAGGTGAAGATAGAAGGACTATAGAGATGGCACCTACAAAGTACTGTAGAATTCTACAAATGTAAACATATTATTATTAGAAAGAAAAGAAAAAAAGCAGTTACTTTTCAGATTAAACTAGCTTGTAGAGTTTAAGAGAAAACAATAAAATATTTAGATATACCTCACATATTGCAATTTGGGATTAGTCCAGACAGCTTGCATCTAGATTCCCAACCTTTCTCCTCACAAGTGAAGATTTCACAAGACCAGCCCAAAAAGGGTTTAGAATAGGAAATGTTGAAAGACCACAAGCTACTGGTGTAGAACAGACAAAAGAAAGATGCTATGGGGAGAACGTTGGAAGCTGCACAACAGGAGATGAGCATTAACTCTGCAGATGCACAATGCTAGTTATCAGGCTTATTTCCGCATTTCACTGCATCAAAGAAAAAGGTTTTTTACCCAGCTGAGTGGCAAATAAGATGGGGAACTAGCATATACACCATCATGGGATTTTAGATGCTGTTCTGCTTCGAGCAAAGGAGAATAAGAAATGTTTTTTTCCCCCTCAAAATCAAACAAAAAAATTTAAATCACTCAAGTTCGTTGTCAAATGTTTTTGACCTTTACCACTGTCATCAAATCTGAAATAAATAGCTCAAAGGACAGCTGGTGAAATCATGGTAAAGTTCATGAGCTGTAATACATTCTCTTGATTTTTCCCCCCTAACAGGGGCTGGTTCTTTATGACATAATACTAAGTTTCAGAGGTAAGTGTTCTCATATCAACAATTACACCATACGACTGTTCTTTTTTTCTTTTTTTTTTTTAAAAAAGAACAAATATATGACCCAGTACTTGGTGTCATTTTTGTTTGAATACAAGGGTACCCCCCCAAGTTCCAATTTTCATTCAAATCCAGTCTCAGAAATTACACTTTTTGTTCTAACATTTATATAATGTAACACATCACTGTACACAGCCCCTAGAACAATGAGTCCTGCAGAGCAAAAACAGTCAGAGAGCAGAGTTTTTTGAAGATGAAAATGTTTGAGTGTGCTTGAAAGGATATTTGAAAGCAGAGGTAGAAGGTGCTTGGCAGATGAAGTCAAGAAGAATCCTCCCCGCTATGGGGTGGAACACGGCCAAGAATAAAAGGATGAGGAAGTAATGCAAATAATAGTAAGAAGCAAAAGAGGAAAAGTAGACAAAATCTAAATGCTAGACTCCACTTTTATCCATTCCAATGGCAGAAATGCTAAATGTACCTAACTGACAACGCAATACTTGCGTGCTAGATAAGAGGACTGTAAGTGCTGCGGCATGCAACAATGATGGTAGCATGCTCTCTGAGACATGGGGCTCCCTCAAGACATGCAGGCTGCAATGAGCAGAACAACTCAACTCACCTCCAAGTGGGTGACAGATCCAGTCCTTCCAAACTGGATACATCTGGCTTCTGGTGGCCTTAACTCCTCAGAGCATAAACCTTAAAAGACCTGACAAAGCTAACACCTACAGGTAGAATTGTTGACATTCTATATTAATTTGCTTATTCATTTCCTCTCTTAAGTCTTTGGACAAAAAATGAGAAAAAATAGCTTTGAGTTAAGCTACACTGATGTCTATATATCAGAGGAAATCACACTGTGTTTGAAAGGACCAAGAGCAAATTTCTGTCTTGCAAGAAAGTAAATAAGAGGTGAAGTCCTCTCTTGTTTGCTCAGCTCCATTACGGGTGCAAGCCCATGATGAGTCATTATAATTTTGCTCTCCTCTTTGTGGAGAGAGGCAGCACAGGAAAAATAGAAACAGATGCAAGAGTATGAAGCAAGTGTGGATGAACAGAGTAGGAAATAACAAATGGAGCAAAACCTGCACAAATTGAGCTAGAGGCCTATTAATATTAATGCTGCACATAGTCTTTTATTCACAATTGGAAAGCCTCCCTAGGTGAGTGTGAACTTACATATGTTAAACTTTCTAAGTGTAGTTAATGCAGTTTTATCATCTTTTCAAACGTGGGAGTCCCTAGATAAATAAGAACATCTGATTGTTCTTTGGAACTTTTTATATTAACATTTTTTCAGTGAATCTCCAGGGCAAACCTAAACACCTAATGAAATTCAAGAAGGATTGCACTTTACTGATAAAATTGAGAAAAAAGTTAGACACCGCATACCTCCCCTCCAAATCTTCACTGTGCCACCCTGTAACGTCAAGGAGATAAGAGGAAGATACAGGTTTTAAGAAAAAATTAGTACAACTGTTGACCTGTAAGTAAGCTCCACAGCACCACACATGACTTTTGTCATCATAGATATGAACTGCTTCAAACAATTTGAAATCTCACTGTGCTTTGATGAAAGAAGGGCATTAACTCAGCTAATGTACTGGCTAAATTCCAGCTCTGATAATTACATTCTGAATACTTAAATCTCCACTGCCATTTTTCCTGTCTATAATACGTTATGTTCATCTGTTTAAGTGTTATCATGCTACCTGAATACTTTCTAAATGCCCTTAAACTTGTCCTGTGAAGACATAAATCATCCTTGGAGGCATGGGTTATTGTCTTGCCTGCTGAAATGGGACTTGGAAGATACACTCCAAGATATGGTAGAGTGAGACCTATTGTCTGCATTTAGACATGCATATGGAAGCTCTGGTGACTGTTCTCTGTTAAGACACACTGTAATTTCTACATTAGATTGGTTGGGAACATACATGCTCTTGTCTCTAAATCGGTTTGTGAATCTTCCACCTCCTTCATGAAGTGACAAAGATGAAAACGACATGAAAATCTGTCTCTACCTGGTGTCAGCCTCAGTTGTACAGCTGAAATAGCTGCAATCACTAGACAGTAGAGAGCTCAATGTCCCCTGCAAGTTATTTGTATTTCTTAGGGCATATACTATGGTTAAAAGATACCTCAAGTTTGTTCACTGTATGTCAACTTTAGAAGAGTGATGTAGTTTCAGAAGCAGCCATCCCTGTGATCACACAGTGTCACTCTGGTGCTCACACAGCAATCATTTTTTTTCTTCTACATCACAGCAGCTATTTCTTTGTGTCATTTCACTGTGCACCCTCAACCTAATGATGTGGGTCATCACTAATTCAGAAATCATGATTTGTTTTCTTTAACTAGTCTATAGGATACAACAGAAGAGTGATTGCTTCTAGTCTCTGCATTGGGTTTTGATTAGGGTTTGATTTTGTTTTGTTTCTACCCAGAGAAACAGACTGGAAAATTGCAACTAATAAATTACGTTCAATCATTATAGTACTATTTTCCATTCAATACAGTTTTGAGGTCTTCAGTGTAAGAAACCAAGTCCATATCGATCTCTGCTCCCATCAAATAATCAGAGCTGTTTAAGACTCCACAGGAAAACATACCCTGTTCTCTTTATATATTTCTTGTATTGCTAGAATGAACTGTGGTCATCAGAAGAATTAGTGGAGTTCTGATCAAAAATGCACTGGAACCACCGTATCAGAAACAGGAGAAAATGCAGAATCTCCCTGAATAAAGTCATCTGACATAACTAGCAGAGAAAGAAAGCTTCTAAGTCTCATTCATTAGTTTGACTTGTGCCCCGAAGCATGATGACTTATCTTTCTTTTAAAAAGAGACTTTCAGAAATATTTTATAGAGATAACAATATTCACAGCTCTGTAAAACTGTATCTGTAATGATGTTATTACAGTGAAGTTTATGGTTTAATTATGCACTGGGTTAAAGTAATTCCTTTTAAATGTAATGCCTGTTAGTTTCAGTGAACTTTTCCATGTTATTGAGTTATAAGAGGACGCAAAGAGAAATCCTTTTGACCCCTTTTCCTCAAAAATCTTTACTTGTGGGGAGAAAAGGACCCCATCTGTGGGGGTTTTTTGTTTGTGTTTTTTTTTTGTTTGTTTGTTTTAAATTGTTTTGCACACTCCAATTGCTGCTTTAAATCAAGCAAACTTAAATCTTTTCTGTACAATTCCCTTACATTGGAAGTCACTGCTCCTCCCCCCTCATTTTCCTTGTACAATTTCTGTGGACTTTTTTTCCCTCCTGGTATTTGGAAGCGGCAGAGAAGCCCAACAGTTGAGGAGTAGGCATTACTTATATACTATTTGTATAGCACTTAATTTTTTTCTTTTCTAGAAGGAAATTTTTAAAAATCCACATATATGCATCTAGAAATAGGGATTCTATGCTAATTCTATTCTAAACCGGGATTCAGCTATGTAGCAGACTGGCTAAGAACAATTTCATTTCTATCAACACCTGTACTTCAAATGACAGATGAAGATTTTAGCAAGAATGAAAAAAAAGCAAGAAAAAGGAAGAAAGTGATTTTTCCCCCTAGTTTCTTCCTGCAGAGTAATGCAATCTGAGAACTCTAAAAGCAAAATCATGACAAAAATATCTTACGGTAATACCATCCAGCAAAAGCCCTTGAGCTCAAGCCAAGTACAAAGTCTATTGTCCAACTTTGAAGTGAAATACCCCTTTTCTTCACTTCTCAAGCTCTTTCTTTCCCTTCAGAAAGGGATACAAAGAGTTCAGAAGTTCTAAGTAATGTCCAATTGCATCTCAGGTACTTTCTGTAACATTTCAACTCTCTTTTTTCTCTCTTTTTTTTTTTTTTTTTTTTTTTCTTATTTTTTTTTTTATTTTTCTCTTTTTTTTTTTTTTTTTTTTTTTTTGCCTAATCTGTTCTTAACTACTCAAGGAATAAACTCAGGGTCTAATACTCTGTAATTCTGCATTTATCTAAAACATACACTGTCGTTCACCAGTTATTCAACTAAAACTGCAAAGCACTATATAAATTGACTCTGATGAAGAAAGTGTCATAGAGCCTCCAGAAATAAGAAGCAGTGAATGAGTGCTGTGTATGGTCCAGGATGTATGGGACAGCAGCCTAAGCTCCTCTACAGTCTCAGAAGAATACCCTTCTTTATCAGTCTTTTTCTGGGATCTAAAATCAGTCTCAAATCTCTAATTGAGCAATCTCAGTCAATTCAGAAGTATAATAATTGATTTAACATGCTCTTGTGTCAGTACTAAGAATTTTTTTTTAACTATTGCAGCCATATGGGAAGAATAGGGAAATATTTAACAGGACTGGCTTCTAGTAGCCTTAAGTTACCTTTAGCTGTCATATTCAGATGAACTTAGGTTGAAACATCCAAAATACTCACTATAAAATGAGATCCACAATGGATATCTGTTTGCTGTATAGTACATGGGATATGTAACATAGTATGGATGTAATACTCTAATATCAAAGGCAATTATTCCTATCTCTACTGAGACAAGTTTGAGAAAATAGTGGAAAATAGTCTGCTATTGATAATTCGCAGAGAAAAAACCAAAGCAAATAATGTAAAAAGCATCCCTACTTTTCTAAATATTAAAACTGACCTTAGGAGAGGGACAGTTTTTTATATTCTCATCTTTTATGTGTTGTTTGAGCCATCTGGCTGGCAGTCACAGCAGCTGAACTGTCATTCTCTTCATCTCCACAAGAGAGGAATATAACCTGATTTTCCTGCCATAATGTGGGCTGATGCAACAAGACATAAAAGCTTTTACCTGGAACAGAGCCTGGGAAGACCCCAGTGATAGCTTTTATGGCATTTCAACTCAGTTTCTGAACAGGAGTAATTGGCCAGCCCAGAGCTGGTGACAGATCTTTGCTGCTTGTCAGAGAAGAACCTGACATGCAAAGGCAGCTGAGAAGGTTCAGCTACAATGTTTTTATTGCAGCTAAGCCAATATTTCTGAACTGCAACAGGATGGTTTACCTGGTCACAGCAGTAACTTGACACATTGTCAGCAGGTCAATTCAAGATTGAGGCCTATACAACATTGCAGAATAAAAATCATGTTCATCCTCCTAGTTGCGCCAGTAATAGGATTATGCTCCTACACAGGTATCCCGGAAACTTTATCGTCTCCCTTAGACACTCTTAAAGCAGGTAACAGTTCCTAACATGCTCATTTCTTAGGACTACACTTTTTTGTGTCCTATAAGGAATATATTTACCTGGGGAGTACTCAGCAACACTTATTCTAGACAGTGGGGCTACAGCCTTTACCTCAGTTTTTCTACATTGCAAAGGTTCTCCAGCAAGTAGAAATAAACTTATGAGATAACTTGCTCCTTCCCCTCTTTTTTCTTGCCCATGAATCCCAGTAATAGTTTGCAGGTGCTGTTTAGTAAAGTTCCAGAGTGGTGCTGAGCACCAGTGGGTTTATCTCAGCCTCTGGGTCATAATCCAGACAGATCTATAAGAAAGATGATGTCTCAATAACCTTCAGCCACACAGGCTTTGCCATGCCGTTTGGAGAAATAATGAATCTGTCAAAAAATTTATTTCAGTTCTGTAGCTGTTACTGTAAAGATCAGCACAGAAACACACACACCAAGTTATTTGTTGCAGCTTGAGTGAAGATCCTTACAGTGACAGAGCTGAGATTTCAAATCCATCATCACCACACCTCAAATGTTGTTTCTCGTGATCACAGACTCCAAGTCAAGGCCAGGACCAGGAGAGGAGGAGATCCTGTTTCATGGAAGTGTGCCTCTCTTGACATGGATATAAAAAACTAGGTATTGTGGAACTACCTGTGCTGAGCTTCTAAAGTGATTTAAACACAACAAAAATGTTTCATCTTACAGTGAGAATTACCTTTATGCCCAAAAATCTTTACCTCACACTCCCCTTGCACTGATCTTCTAAGATCACCTGTTCAGCTTCATCCACTGATAGTAAAAAGCCAAAGCTCTCTCATCCCCATAAGAGTGGCAGAACACAGGTGTCTGCACACAGCAGCTTCTACCAGCTGCTTCATTCTGTGACTGTCTTAAAGAATAGTGCCTTAATATTTCTCCCTTCTCGTATCTTCTTACCCTTGCAAAAGGCTGCTCCAGTTTCAAACAGAGGAAGACACACCTCACTATCAACAGTAATGTGTAATTTTGACCATACAGAAACTAAAAAAACCCCAACCCTATAGTAAATACCTTATATATTACTGAATAGTGTAGCTTTTCAAGTCCATCCTCAAAATCAGTCTCTGCCTCTGCTCATAACATTGCAGGTTCTCACAACAAGAGGGATCCTCTAGTCGTTAGTCCCACATGCCCTCCTCCTGGAATGTTCTTGATAACAACTGTCTTGACATTTCAAGGAGGAACAAGAAGATGGAAAATGTATCCTCCGGAATGCATCCATCTTACATGCTGGCTACACAAAGCCTAGTTTGAAAGGCAACATTAGGAAAAATTACTGGTGCTTGTAGGTGTGAAATCCAGTGTTTCAGACTGATGATTCAAGAACAGAGAATACCAACACCACATGGGTAGCGAATCCTGACTTGCTGTATGTAGAATTAAGATTTCTCAATATATAGAGTATTGTGCATTTGTACCCTCAGAATCAAAGGTTCCCAAAGATTTTAGGACAGCTTTAATTCAAAATGCCATACAGAAAATATTCACAGCCTATAGATGTATCCTGTATAAGAAAGGACTCTTCTCCCACTCATTCTTTCCTTTTTGTCTATTGCCTCTACCCTGCTAACTCAGATTCCTATTTCTAAGCCCTCCTGTCCATTTCAGGCTCTAATGTGTCTTTGCTTCCTTGGTACAATTAATTTTGAGCACGGTATTTAATACACACATCGGTATCTAAACACTTGTTTTAGCTGTATGTGAGACATAGTTCATTTATATCTTAGTCTTCTAATCAATCAGCATATGTCAACAGGAAAACCCAAAATCTAAATTGCCTTAATCTAGATGCAAACTAATTCTTGCTACCAAAAATAAAAAAAGTCTCAAAAGGATATTCAAATATTCAGAGGAATAGTCAAATATATTGACAGTATCCTGCACAATATCCTTATCTCTAAATGGAAGAGACATAGATTTTATGTCATTGTCCATTGAACGTCCTTAATCAATGACAGCTTCCTCCAGCGAAGAAACTCTCCACTCCTTTAGCATCCTGATTAGAAATAATCAGAATCACTTTCCAGTAAGATTCAGCAGTAATCACCGCCTAAACAAGCTCTTAGGAGAAAAATCTGAACAACTGGCTGTTTGGGTCCTTGGTGCCCAGGCAACTTTTCTAGACTGCCACGCTTATTTGCACTCTTCATGGGAAAGCTGAGAATATAATTTCTGTCTCTTGAATAACCAGAAATGCAACTGTACCAACAGTTCCTATTTCCTATTTAATTAAATCTGATAGATCACAGAGTATTTTTTTAAAGGATATTTCTGAGTCAAGATGATTGATTTGTACTAATGGTGGTGAGTTTAATACATTCCAAATGTTCTAAACTCTTTATTAACTATTTCGTCACAGAATATGTACTATTTTTTCCTGGCTATTTTCCATGGAAGTTTTTTATTTTACTGAAATACACATGTGCAAGGTTATGGCAAACAGAAAAAGACGTGTACAATAGCAAGAAATTAGGAATAAGAAAATGTACACAGGCCCCATGTTGCTTTATAGACTTCAACACACCTTTTAACCTTCTTTTCTTGGTAGGATTAACTGCTTCACTTTCAAAACAGCAAAGAGGCTGGCTTAACAGGCAGTTCTAGGACATTGGAATATTTCTTACAATCATGCTAGTGATTACAAAAAGAGAGACTGAGAAATCTTTTAAAACTTTGGGAACAAGATTCATATCATCCAGACTAGCACTATATTAAATGGGTAAATTTACAGAGGCAATCTTTATCACTGAAGGTGAGGAGTGTTCTTACAAGGACTTAAAAAGACCTTAATTGGATCTTTTCCAGAATTGCCTACTGAGGAGAAAAATCAGAGCCTGTGGGACATGCTCACTGAGGAAAAGGCCTGAATCATTACAGCTATAAAAAGAAGAAAACGTATGTTTAAAAAAAGGTGGGGGGAAGAGTAAGAGAAACAAAGGAAAAGAGAAATGTACATAATTGCAGCTGGATGTGGCATGAGACAGTTCTGCTGACTGCTCAAAACATGCAGAAATTTGATTTCATTTTCCCCCAAATTTAAAAATTCAGGGAAAAAAAAATCCCCGAATTTTGAACTCTGCCCAAAAGCAAGCAGAGCTCCCAACACTAGTGTTGCAGTCGTGAAGCCCAGAGCTTGGAGGCAGCATGCCCAGTGGCTGCTCAGAAGGCAGCTCTGGAATTAGGCCCCTAAGCAAGGACCAGCAAGAGCAGAAGCCATGTTCCTGCCAGTAAAGCAGATGTATTGCAGGAAACCTATCTGAACAGCTGAAACTGGAATTATAAATTGTCTTATGGAAATGATTCAAACAACTTCCATCTCCTTTTTCACCCACTAACTTTAGCCATGTTTCTAGTACTGTTTTAAGGGAGAAATGGTATTAAATATGTTTACAAGTTTACAATGGGAGAATTAATAAATTTGAAGACTGCCATGCCCCAGTCACATATGGGTAATAAAGGGGGACATATCCATGACTCTTGGGTTTGTTGCTGTTGCACCACAGCACATATAGGAACTTACATTAATAGATCATGTAAAAGAAAATATTAAATGAGGTTACAGAAATTTCCTCCGTGGAAGCAACAGTGGAAACTTCTGGCTTTCAACCTGATTCTGTTTATATTCTTGTTCTCTCTCTCACTTGCTCCGTGCTGAAACCTGATAGGGAGCCACTGTAGCGGGAAACAGCAAAGGATAATGATGGAGCATTATCAGGCGTTACAGAATTTTCAGTGAGGGCATGTTTTTCTCTTCAACATGGCTCTCATCGCATTTAGTTGTTCTCCTAGTTCTTCCTTACTGTATGAATAATGAAAAAAACCATGATATAGGAGCCACCATGTGTACTTTACTGTCAATAGGTTTTAAGAAAGCAGAGGAGAATTTTTACAGAGTGTTTTGCTTGTGTGTGTTTAATCTCTTTGGGGATTTTCTCACTTCTACCCCAGGAACCCCTAATGCCCTTCTTTCTTTCTTTCTCTTTTCTCCTCCACTGAGAGGTTACAGGTGACTCTAAGTAGGCAGAAATAGACATCTGACATTAGATTTCTGCATGTAAATCCCATAAGCTGAATTCATGTTCTTTTACCTGCTCTAAAGATAAATGAAAGAGTTGGTTCAAAGTTTCTAGTTTTATGCATCAGCTTCCCAGGATTTTACAGTTTACCTGATGAGCTTGAAAAGTACAATTATGTGGTTTCTTAAACAGACAATTCCTGAAAGTAGAAATTTCTGGATTATGTCTTACCCTTCAAGGAGAAGACACAGTTAATCGGGCATAGATCTTGCAGTCAGATATCCAGATCAAATACATATTTTATTCACAGTCAGCCCAGGAAAATAAGACTATCTTTAGAGAAAGAGTTTCCACGTAACTGTTTGCTTATACCCATCAACTGGCCATGTGAACTCCCCCTCTCTGTCCATAGTGGAAAATTAACTCCCAGTTTCCCCGCGTCATACATCAAAAACACAGTGGCAATTAGAATCACAGGAAGAAAGTCATCACACAGGCAGACAGCTGGACACCAAAGTACAAACAGTTTTCATGCCAGATCGTGACAATTTAGGGCTTTGTTGCCGTTTCCATGGCAGCTGAAGGGACTATTGGACCAGGGCAGCCAAGGAGGATGGGATGAGTGGAGACACGGCTCAACAGCAGCAAGTGGTGTGCCAGGAGACTGCTTCCCACGGGCAGCCTGGAGTGGGGATGAGTGATTGGCAGTGCTTGGCTCCAGCTCAGACAGGAGCACCCACAAGTACAGTTTCCTTTCCCATAGGGGAAACTAAAAAGAGACATCAGCCGTGATGCCTCATGATGCAGTTATCGACCTTTCTTAATGCTGGAGGGAGCTTTTGCAAGCCCTTTCTGTTTCCTGGTTTGAGCTAGAATAGAACCAACTTCCCATTCTGTGATTTTACTTTTCAGCTCTCTTCTATGAGAGTGCACTTTCTGAAGTCAATGGCATATTTTTCAGAGTGTCTGCTTCTAGAAGTGGTAGTGCTTGATGTTTACAACTACTACCAAGGACTGAGATACAGAAAAACTCTTGCTTGTACTTCCTCCTACAGAAACCAAGACCACTGCTAAATCTTGTGCACCGTGTTGGGGTGCCAGTAGCAAAAAGTAAAAAGGTCTCACAGCAGTCAGGACAGGTGACCCAAATATGAACAACAGAAGTATTCCATTTAGTATACATCATACTTAGCACAAAGCTGAGGGATCACAAGAGCCAAACCCTCATCTTCTTCTATGGCTGGCATCCAAGGAGGACTCTGTTCATTCTTCTGCCTTTGATCCCAATCCAGTTCCTGAACCTGGTTCCTGTCTGTCACTGAGCCTAAGCTGAGATTTCCCCAGTGCCTGCCTGTCCTGCAGCATCAGCGATAACTATTCATGGAGTTTTGATATTGGTGTTGTGTATGTTTATATGCATTTCATTATTTACTTATCCATAGTATTTTTTTTATTGTTTCATTAAAGCTGTTTCTTTCTTTTTCCCAACCCGTAAGTCTCTCTCCCTTGTTTTTTTTCTCTTCCCCTTCTGGAAAGGGAGAGGTGTTAGTAGAGAGCACTTGTCATTTATTTAGTGTCCAGTCCAGCTCTGACCCTTGACAGCTCTGTAACTGTAACCCAGGTGGCTGAGGGCACCGTGGGGCCTTTGGCTGGGCCACCCGCCAAGAGCAGTCCCATGCTTTGGGCTTGCTCAGCACAGCTGAGAAAAGTCTGACACCACAATTAGCATCCTCTTTAATCTGCGTGTGGGGAGCAGAGAGACAAAGGGTAGACATTAGATGGTCACTTTTTCCCTTTTGGCAAATGAAGTGGTGTTTGAAAACAAAAAGGAGTTCATGGTTTGTTATCAGTATCACACACTCATTTCTTTGTCTTTGGTGGATCCCACAGCCTGCCAGAATTTCTCTCGGAATAAAGAATACAGCCTCTGAACTAAGCAAATACAAATAATTCATTCAATGATATATTTTAAGTTGAATTATGGCAGTGATGGCATGATTAAGAATAAAATGTCACCTTAACTGTATTTAAGATTAAGTTGTCCTGAAGAAAAAAAAAGTCCATGTCATTGTCAAGATAAGAATTTTGTGCCTTGATTTATTTGCAACAAAACTACACTGAAGCAGGAACTGAGATGACAAACCCAGGTGTATCGAAAGGCACAAGGACACACCTTAAGACAAATGAGAAGTGAAATTCAGGGCACTTTCTTTCATGCTTAAAATAAAATTTGGATTAAATTATGGTGTGTAAGTACAAAAAAAAATTCCACCTGGAAAATTGTCATTTGATGTTGCCTTATCCCTGACCCACTTAAAGCTCATGAGGCATTTACCTGTCAGCCTGAGATTTTTCTGGGCAGCCGACTTCAGTGCCTGAGCACAGACAAACACATTGAGTTGTAAGTCATTAGCTGATCCATGCTTGACACACAAGAACAGTCTTGTACAAAATGCTGGCAGCTGAGGTCATTCCTGAAATGGTGCTGCTGCTTTCACCAAAGCTGTCAGATACAGGATGGGAGTGTCCTGCTCAACGACTGGCCTACCTTCACAATGTTCAAAACTCTTTTCCACTTCCAGTCACCACTGAGCCTCTCTTCACCTTGTGTCCTTAGTCTTAGCTGCCTCTCTATCAAGTAATATTTACATGAGAAAGCCTAAAATTCCATTCCCTAGATACCTAATATAAAATTCCCAGAGAAATCCTAGGTAACAGCATTTGAACCTTCTCAGTGACAAGTGCCTATTTTCTAGGAAGACAGCACCCATGTCTTGGGTGAAAAAGCACCTGCTCTTGCATGTTTCCCCAACCACCTGATGTACAAAACTGGAGAAGACACAGAGCAGCACGTTTGTTCATCTGGACACTATCTACCCATTACATATGGAATGTCACCATCTTAGAACAATTACTCCGTCAAACTTAAAGCACAGTCAAAATCTAGGTAGATACATATCATCCTCACAGACTAAAATAAAAATATGACTTGACAATCCTGACTAGGTATGTTTCAACAGTGAAGAAAAAGTAGGTTTCTCAGTAAAGTTTTCAAAGTAACTGGCTGAATATCCCTCAGAATAACTTCTTGACAGCTAGTTAGGGAATTTTTCCTGAGAAGTATCAGAAGGTGATGCACTAAAAGTTTAAGAGTACATATTTACTTATCTACGCTCAAACATTCTTGCTACTCTATATGAATATTTATGCTTGAGTTACCTTTGAAATGAAGTCTTGCCTGAAATTCCATGTCACAAAGCTGTAATGGGGTGCAAGCTTGTCTCCTTCAGATTCTCACATGTTCACACTCAGTGACACTTTCTCAAGTGATACTGCTTTACATACCAAACTACATAGCTATGCACTGTATATGCAATTTACATTTATCTATATGCATGTGCTTTTGGAAGCGGATAGCTATCTCCAGAAAGACACATACTGGTACGAACTTACAGCCTGTGCTGCAAATCCAGCACAAGAACCGTGACATTTCAGTTACAAATAGACCTATGAATGATCGTTGGGCTTTTTTGATTGCCAACTGATTTTAGACCCATAAAAAAAATTATTATATGTTGCAGTCTAGAGATTTCACTTTTTAATTATTTTTATTATTTTTTAGTTTTTATCCCATAAAGACAAAAAGTAAATTGAGGTATCACCAGTAGACCAGTTTTGTGATCTTTTATTCACTCTTAAGGTACTTACATATGTACATAAATACAAACATACTGAAGTGCAGCAATTGCTTAAGTTGAAAAGTTAAACACAAGGCAGGATGAAGTAAGATTACAGTTGTTTACACAGACTCAGTTTAAACTTGAAATACATCCTTTAGTAACATGGCCACTAATTACACTTTTTCCTTACATGTTTCATAACGTATTTAGGGCTGAAGATGGACAGAGTTCATTGGTGAACATGTTTCACAGCTTTCTTTTTCTTATTGAGTGTTTAATATTTTTGTAACTCCCACAGAAGTAAAATAAGGTAGCTGAGAGAAATCTAGTGTTTGGAGACAGGCTGTACAGTAGGGTATTTAGCAAAAGTACAAAACTAGATTATATACATGTCTATCAAATTTAACAACAAATGAAACCAGAAAAAAATTGGCCGGTGATTGCTGCATTTATTACTAAGGTTGCCTACATGAAATACGTAGTGTTGTAATGCCATAATGCCATGCATAGCATATATGCCCAAACTGATTAATTAGCTTAAGGGAAGTTCAATGTTCTGGGTGAAAAAATGTTTAAAAGCACCAGGTAATTTCAGAATGCTCTTTAGAGAAAATTATAATGAAAAATAAACCTGTGGATCATTTAGAGAATCTATAACAAGACAAAGTTTTTTATTGGTTGCAGAGGTACACCCTCTTCGGAAATTTTTCTGAACTGTGGATAAGTGCCAGGGAAAAATCCCTGCAGATATGCGAAATTTTTCTTGTATCCAAATTCTTTTTTCTCTTTGCTAATTACATTAACAATTCACCTCATCCATGAGTCTGACACTGACCACACTTCGAGAATACCATACTGACATCAAATGAATGCTACCCTTGTCTATTAACAATCTCAGACAATAACTTTTTAATTCACTTTTTGAGATTCAGTAGTGCAGAACAGGCTTTCAGTTGCTAAGATCAACATAGTTGGCATGTTGTTAGTGTTTATTTCTCCTAGAATTAGTATTATAATTGGCATAATTAGCATACATAAATGACAAATATGCTTGATATGTTTATAGGAATAAAGAATATGATATTACTATTATACGGACACAGAGTATGTCCCAGTTAAAGGAATTTCAAAACTTTATGTAGAATACTCAGAATCAACATCATAAAATTTGAAACCAGTTCAGGATCAAAGTATTTTTAAGGAATAAATTTCTGTAAATGCTAATATAAAGAGGAAAATTATAAAACAGATTTGTCTTGTGAAGAGCAAGCTTTCTCAAGTCCATAGAGATTTCAGGGTTCTTACTGAGAGATTTATGAAGATACAGTAGCTATCTTTCCTCATTTGTGGTTGTGTTACAGACCTTCTAAGTCATAAATTCAGGAGAGACTCTTTTAGGTATAGGAAAATAAACAGAAGAATCATGAGAGAGAAATCTAACTGTAGAAGAGACTTTGCCTTCTGTTATTGGAAAATTTTCACAAAGAAAACCTGAAGGCCTGATAATCTGGAGGCCTGATAATTAAAAAATCAACATTTTAACAGGGTTGAGAATGCTTTTACAAAAAATAAGTTAATCGGGAAAAAGAATAGAAAGACACAAAATGAAAAATCAGATGTTACTAGGGGAGAAGTTTTCTGAGCTCTTGTGATCAACAAAGAATTATAACATAGACATGGCACCATGTATATGAGGAAAGAAGTCAACTATTTTGCATTAGTATGAAAGACTGCATTTGAGAATCATATTTCATTTCAGACAAAAGTGAAGATTACACACACATATTCCTGGAGTTCCAAAAGAGTCTAGTAGACCCAGTGAAATGACTTAATGCTAAAATATCTATGCTTGCTTTTGACTGTGAAGTAGTTTTCAAAATAAAAATTTAACTTGCCCAGCATCAACTGAGAAAAGCATCATGTCAGTTTATGATATAAAATTCAGGCATTTCATTATTGGTTTTATTTTTAAGTGATGCAGTGGAGAATCAAATATTGAAAATATAGAAATGGTGGTGCTATCTTTCCAACTATAAAGAATAATGTACAGATATTTCTGCTGCTTGTAAAGGAAGTGTTCAGTTTGATATGGGTTTGAAATTTTTAGGGACTGTAACAGGAAATAAAAGAAAATAAACAGAAGTAGAGTTTGGAAAAATATAATGAAAAAATATCTTTTTTTCCTTGGTCCTATAACATAATATCATTCTAAACCATGTTATGTTACACTAACATTAATTCATATCTATAATTTTGTGGTAAAAGTTCATGCTAAAAAATGAAAACAAAACTATAATATACAGGTTTGCTTTGTAGTTTACTTCTAGCTTGGGGTAGCTAGTGCTAAAAAGCACTCATGTGCTACATATTACACTTTGACATTGATGACCATAGATGGTTCTACAGTATCTACATCAGCTCTCTCTTCTCTAGGCACATCTTATTTGTAGGATGAGTAAGCATGGGAGATTAAAATAGCTTTCTTGGACAATATTAGAATTAATTGTGGGATTTCTTAAAATCATGATGAACTGCAATTTGTTTTGTCTTATGAATGACACTGCTTAACATGAGCAGCCAGATTTGCTGAAGCCTTAGGCCCAGACTATGGACTTTTATGTAAGTACTGAAGAGTTCAGAGTGAAGAAGGGCCTGGAAATAAATGCTAACTGAAAAAGATAAGACCAACAGAAACTACATCCTCAAGATAAAGAAAAGAATGCACACCTGGAGAGAGAGAAAGGATTCAATGAGGAAGAAGAAAACCCCATGCCCAAATACTACTATTTGACTGAACTATTGTGTGAAGGCAGATGAACTTGGATTGTAAGGGTATAATTGCTGAGGGATTTCCTTAATTGGGGTCCCTCTTGGAGGGTCCCACCTCAAGCTGAAATAAACCGATTCTGTGGCAGAATTCAAGGTCCAAACCCTTCTTTACATTCGGGGGCTAAGACTGGATCCATCCACACCTAGATTCCTTTCCATGAGGAAGTTTAGAAAGCAAGAGGGTCCAGTCTGAACCTAACAACTCAGCAGAAGGGTTGAAGGCAAAAATAACAGGACTAAATTTTTGTCTTTTGGAAAATATGCAAAACTGTAAAAAATACTGGTTCTAAACAGTGTTAACACATCAAATTCATGTTGAATAAGTTAAAAGTTTATTTAAAAGTTATAATTTTAGGTGCAGTTTATTAAAACAATAGTAAATGTACATTTAAAATTATCAAGATCTGTAATATAGTCTACTTTCAGTATGAAAACTCTCATTTCTTTGTCGCACCAGTCAATAATCAAGGTTTCAAAGAAAATCAATGACTCAATGACTCAAGGTTCTTCTTGTAGATATTCATATAATAAAATAAGGAATAGTGCTAATGAAAACAAGGAAATATATATTGGAGTGAAAAGTGTTTAGAGAAAAAAATCCCTGAAATCAAGAGTAAAAATAAAAGAAGCATCCCTCAGCTACCTCAGAACACGCAACAAAAAATCCTCACCTGTAGAAAATTCCAGTTCCTACAGTTTAAAGTAAAAAAAAAGATTATGTTGTCCTTGTACTTGTTAAGAACTCTACGGCCTAGCCAAAATTCCCAGGTGTTTGGGCTTCTCCTTGACACCACATTTTTCACATGGGATAAGTTCACATCTTTTACTGCTAAGAGAAACTGATTCTCCTATTGCTTACCTTGTTTTAAAACTTAAGTATCTACATTAATAATGATTCATATCGACAAGCAAGAGGAATCTGTAGTCATTACTCTTAGCAGTGTACCACAAACATTTAAATCCTTCATCAGACCATTTTTTTATTCCGAAAGTGACAGCATAAAAAGCAAAATCAGAAAAGGATCATTTTTGCTTTTGATTTTTTGTAAAGCCTTAAGAGGAAGCAAGCTTTGTTCCAACATTCTGTTGGAATAATGAAACTTAAACCAGTTATCTTGAGGATCACCTGATGCTGACTTGATTTTCATGGAATATTTTTAGAGCCATAAAACTTTAAGACTTAGAGTGAAACTTTAAGCATTAGAGTGACATAATGATGAGTAGCAACACAAGTTGCTATTAATTCAGCAACAAAAAAAATGGTTCTTGTCTATCACTGATAACTATGTGATATGGGACAAGTATTACTGTAGGCTCCACTGAAATTAAAAAGTAAAATGTGAAGTCTTGAAGTACTTAATTTCTTTCCTTATAAAAAAACATCAAAGATGTTTCATACCTAATATTTGAATTCAGTCTAACATGTAAAGCCACACTCCTGACATATAATAATCTTTTACTATTGTCATACCATACAAAATAGTCCTAGCATAGTCTGCTTTTGTCAAGTGGCTAAAAAGACAGTTCTGATGAAAAATAGTCCATGTTTGTTCTGAGGTGTCATCTAGCCAAAATGGTCTTGACAAATACTTATTTTCAGACCTTTAATCTTCTGCCTGCTCTGATTAGCCAGTGCAGGGAAGTAGGTCCATCCAGAGGAAAATTCAAAGGAGAAGTCTAACTTAGAAGATCCCTAAGGTCACCCTCTAGAAGAGGTGATCCACTTCCCATTGATTTTGTAGGGAGTCAGAGAAAACAAGCCAGCTAACCTGCACAGCTAGGTTCAGTGTTTAGCTATCAATGATATGAATATCTTCAAAATTTTGGTAGTATTCATTCATTCTTATGATAATATTAGTTCTGCAGATGGAGTTATGTTGTGGATAACTTCCTGTCACCTGCAGTCTCGCATACGCACTTCTATTAATCTGCTTGCTGTTGAAAGGATGGGAGTCCCTCCTAAAGTCTCAGCCATATGAGCGCCCTTATTGTTCTTATCAGAAGTAGCTCTAAATAAGCGGTAGCAGTGGCAAAAAATGTTAGCAAAATAAACCTTCAAACATATCCCTTAGAACAAAACTTGTCTCTGTTTCTTGAAGTGTATGGCAGTCTCCACAGCTCTTTGTACATATTAGAGCACAAATTGAAACATATTTCTAAGAATCATAAATTAATATCTAACTGGTGTATTAACTCTTCTAATATAATTACTTTCCTCCTTAAACTTCAGCTTATTTTATAAAAATGTTGGGCCTATTCTAGTCTGCTCAGTAAAGCAGATAAACTGGCAAGTGTAACTAGCTTCAGAGATCTGCCAGAACAGAGGTGATCATATTTTCACAATGTCAAGCTGGATTCAGCTGTGGTCATTGCTGACTACAGGGGAAAAATGAAAAAATAAAACAAAAAAGTGTCCTTTTCCTTTTTTAATAGGGTATGATCTTTTTTTTATAGAACTACAAAGATCTAACATTTAAGGATTTCACATTTGGACTATGTAGACATAGGTCACCAGAAGTACATTAGGCTGTGGTGGGGGAGTATAGAGAGTCTTTGACACTCTCTGCATCTCTCATTATCATTTTTAAACTGTTCAACACAGCCTGAAATTGATGAGAAGTATTATACTGAGCCATGCTGTCTTTTAATCACTGTTTGGGCTCTTGCTGTGTTCTTTGTCTGAGAGTGACACACTTTGCAAGAAGTGATTTACCACGGCTCCCCTCTCACACAGCAAGATGCTCAGTGGTCACTGTAGTCAGGCTTAAACTGCACAGAGATATACTTTGAATCTGAAGATATTTAAGAAATTGATGCACAAAATCTAATTTACTATGTATATGAAGTTTGTGTTCTTTTTTTGAATTACACTAGGCTTAGAAAAATTTCAAAAAAGAAAATACCTGATTCAGTTGTGTCTCATTTCCATTGGGATTTTCAGTGTTCCTTAACACACACTGTTCAGCATCTTTCAAGTATCAATCTTATGTATGAAAAATTTAAGTGGGTATAAAACTAGGGCCAAAAACAGAGGAAAAAAAGAAAAAGCCAGATCAGCCTCTCATTTTAATAACAGGTAAAGTGACTTTTAAAAACAATATTTTCCTGAGATATGTACCTGATATGGAATTAAATTCTGCAAATTTCCTGCTGGGAACAGCAGGATTTTTTTTTGTAACAGTAACATTTTCAGGTGCAGATGATCATACCAATATAGAGAATATTCACCCACCCAAATGAAGTTTACATACACAAATCCATAAGCAGAAGCACATAGGTTAGCTAGAAAATCTTGATCTAAAGTATAGATGCATTTCTGAAAAATTTGGACCTTAAGATTTTACCATTTTGACAGTTGTGAAATACTGTTATAGAGAGATTTGTTGTCTGTATTTAGGAAGTGTTTCGGTTTGCTTGAGGTAGTAAAGAAAGGTCTAATTTCCTGTGCATAACACCCTCAAAGCACTCATGACTCCCAAAGTCGGTTTGATTCTATCCTGCTGGAGCATCCCACCAGTGTGGTCTCCCTTCACAGCAGGCTCTTCGCATTCCTAGACCCAGGCCCTTGATGAAAGTACCAGAAAAAAAGCTGCCAGGGAAGTTTGGGAGAAACGGCTTTTGAAAGTTAGGATTATTATGAGTACTGAAATACATTGAGAATATATTTAGAGGGGCCAGGAATCTGACATTAGCAAAGGGGGAAACAAAATGAAGATAAGCACAATTCAAGAACAGAAAAAGTTTCAACTGAGATGATGGGTGAGGCAGAGAATTCAACCAATGACGGCAATGACGGGTGGGAGCCAAAGACAGGAAGAGAAACTAGTTCTATAGGGAAGAAACAGTTTAAAATGCTGTGCGCATTAAAGGCTAGACAACAAGTAATGTGGGAGAATGATTGGATATTCAACAATGAAAATATAATCATTAATGGTATTATCAATGTTAATTCTTACCTCTCTATATAGCATATATAATGTTAGTCTTACATATTTTTACTGGGTAAATTGACAGCAGAGTCCCTCACAAATTGTCTAAATTACACTATCACTAAAAAATGCTTATGTTTTATACTAGAGCATTCAAACACATTTTTATCTGAGTTTACATATGACATAAATTTACATTTCTTAGGCTCCTCTGGCTAGGTACCAGTTTAGCTTCTCCAGAAACAGGTATGAAACGTGTAGAGTAAACTGCATTAACTGAAATTGTGTATCTTCTTAACAGAAATCACGTTGAGAGCTGCAGTATGACTTCAGACAAGGAACAAGTATAAGCTAGAAGATAGAAAGTTCCACCTCAACATGAGGAGAAACTTTTTCACTGTGAGGGTGACAGAGCACTGGCACAGGCTGCCCAGAGAGGTTGTGGAGTCTCCTTCTCTGGAGACTTTCAAAACCCACCTGGATGCGTTCCTGTGTGGCTGCCCTAGGGGATCCTGCTCTGGCAGGGGGGTTGGACTAGATGATCTCTAGAAGATCTTTCCAACCCCTGACATTCTATGACATGCAGGTATGTAATTGAAGCTGTTCGCTCATACATACACACACGTGTACAGGTATACATGTTCATGTTTGTATAAACATACATATATCCATTACATTATAACATGTATTTGTAGTGCCCATTAGTTTACAAGTATATGTATCGTGTCACTGCAAAAACTAGTTCAGGATAACTACAATTTGACTGGGATATCATCTTTTCTGTGTCCTCTGTGGGACATCCTTAGAAAATAATTTGTTACATCACACTACAAAAGAAAAAAACACCCTCAGGTTTATTTTTTTTTGCCTAAGAGATTGCACCAAGTTTCTAAATATATGTGTTTTTGTTGTCTCTGAAGTGAGTAATCTGATTTAGTAACAGGGTAAATTTGCATAGATATATAAACTAAAAATTACATGGGAGGGCTGCATTAAGTTGATTTTATTTTATATTGTTTATGTTCTACTAAAGAGACATTAATTAGAAAAGTGCAGTCAGTTCTTTGGATGGAAGCATTCAGACTTGGCACCTGATTTCTGCTGTGAAATATCTACACTCAGTTGCTATATAAATATGTTTTATGCTGCACCTTATGCACGTTTCCAACAACTTGTCTGTTTGTTTGCGTGGTCTACACTCATCATCATGGGGTGTTAGTGCTTAATGAGTTTCTAATCTCCACAATCAACTGGAAAAAGCTAGAGAAGATAATCTTTTAACTGAAAATATAGTGATTGTACCAGACAAAATAAGAAGAGATAAAATATGGAGAAGTACACCCAGTGCTTCAGCAACAGCAAAGTATAAGGGGACGTAGACAAAATGACAGCTCAAGTACAAATGAATATTTCATATACTGCTTGGAAGACCTGTCTGGAAGACTAAAGCTCCAGAGGGGGAAAATGCCCTTTATACAATCATTTTGCCTCAGTCTGTATACATCTATAGCTTGTTGCTACCAATGTGTCAGACACCACAGCTAGAAACAAGCCAGCAATGACTAGCTTTGCACATAACTTACAGTTGCAGGAATAGGAAATTTTAACTATTGGCATCAGGGACTGATTGATACCTCATCATGAGCTGGCTGGCTTGTTTATCAACACTTAGGGAAGAATATTGTTACAGTATATGATGCTGTAGAGTCGAGAGCCTGAGACAGCAGGAAGACCATAACAGAATAAATTTGAACAGAACATAATTTGATGACTGGGTTGGTCAGAAAGAAGATAACTAAAGAATAAACAAATTAGCTTATCATTGTCCCATCAAATAATATTTTTTTTTCTTCTCAGAAATACAGAACTCTAGGATCTGACAGACATTATTAACTCTTCATCATCAGTCAGGTAAGGTAGTCAGAGTGGTAAGCAATAAAAGCTGTTTGAAAAACTGATAAATGCCAGAAGTCAAATACTGACAGACTGCTAAAAGAGGGCAATGATCAGAAATTCTCTTTGATCTTCCTATCAATGGCAAAGTTAACAATGCCCTCTGACTACAGTGTCTGCACTCAGCAGGATTAATTCCTTCATAAACTCAGTTTAAAGAAATGCAGTTAGAAGCAGCACTAATATGTAGTTATTTTGTCTTTATGAGGCCATAAATAGAAACCATAATGTTGTTGGATATCAGTGTTGACTCCTTCACAACTGTGGAAAGAAACAGCTTACTAGACACAGGGACCTACAAAAAAAAAAAGTTGAGAGGAAAGATTCAGTTTAAGAAATAGTTTATGTTACTTTATGTCTAATTTTCTTCCTTCTCTTAAATCATAGGATTTGAACTAATTAAATTTATGCTGAAGCTCACCTTTCACTTGAAGACATCATTCTCATTCCTTTCTATAAACTTAGGAAGCAAATAATCCATGTGAACAACTGAAGTTTTGACTTTGCCACAATTAAAACCTTTTTTATCTATCTCCCAAAAAACATCTCTGGACTGTAAAATTACTTGGGATCTGAAAATAACAATATATTTCAAACCATGATGCACTTTTTACTAAAGCTCTGAATGACCATCTGAAATTTGTGGGTAACTTGAAACAAGACTGTGGATTCAGATTTAAATTTTACAAGTGACCTTTTAGTTAAAGCAGGTGGAATTAAAAACTCACTGCCAAGCTCCAGTCTTTGAGTTTCTGAAGCCTCCATCTAAATGTCATGGTTTGAGGCCATGTCTTGTTTTCTGATCGTGATATAATACAGAGTAAATCTGATAACACTAAATCAGCTCTAAACCCTTACAGCTAACCTTCAGACTGGCAGTGCCCATTTAAAACTTACTAAAAGTAAACTGCCATAGTGACCACACCAGTGATACTAAATGGCACCATAAAATATATTCAATAGGTCATAAACAGAAATTTGAAAGAAAAACCTCAGTTTCACTGATAAAAATGAAAGATAAAACCCAAAGATACACGTGTCCTCAGTTGTGGACATAAAGTTATTTCAGAAAGCATTAATCACATTCACATCTGATGTTCCAACAACTCAGCTCTGCCCTTGAAAGAGCTTTGCTGCTTTTTGTGGTGTTTATTTAAATATAATATTTTCAGTGTCACTCAGGCATTGCTTTCCAAGCTATAAGATGATTTCTACGACATTTAGGTTACCAAAACACAGGTGGGAGATAAATAAGCATATTTTGTGTGGAATGATACTCCTTTTTTAATAAATCAATTTTTCTACAGAATTTATTAATCTAATACCAAAAGCATTGTAAGATTTTCACTTACTTCAAATCAAAACTGTATTAATCTTTGGAGGCAGGGGCCCAGACTCCTAAAATGCTGAGCACGTAGCTGGAGTTTAACAAACACATAATAAATGTTTCTTCCCACCCAGCATAAACAAGGTCACTTCAAAATTAAATGTCTGAGGTAGATTTAACCCCCTACATAAACTAATTCTGGAAATTATTTGCCTTTCTGTGACGGAAGGCTAGTACTGCATTAAAGAAATTAAATTTACAATTCAATTTTAAAACTTTTTAAACCATATACTCAGTAGAATTAATAGTACAAGGTATTTCTGACTGCCCTTGTAGAGTGTAGACAAAATACAACTGAATGCCTCGGCCTAATTGGGGCTGCAGTCAATCATTGCGAAGCTCAGAAACGAATAATGTGTCTCATCTTAGTCTCTCAGGGATAGATTTCTGTCTGTTGTTGGCATACAGCTAACCAGGGTACAAAATTCTTGCTCTGACAAAATCTGCTCCTGGAAAATCCTGTCCTTCACCATTGGAAACGGACATGAAATGGCAATTCTCAGTGTTCTGGCAATAACACTGAATAAGGAAGGTAAACGCGGGTTTGCAAAGTGGAACAAACAGATATACGCAGAAGGATGGATCCAGGCTGCAAATTAAAACTGGGCATTGTGGTCCCTGCGCTCCTAGCATGCCCCTAAGGACTGTCCCAATGAGATCATTCCAAATTAACAACTTCACGCCCAGAGCACAAACCACCCAGATACCCTGTACGTATGCCCTGCCTACTAAGAGCCTTCTGCTTCTGGACCGATGTTACTGCATCAGCACATAAACCCAAGCTAATCAGAGAACTCTGACATATGAAGCATGAGCTTCTATGGAAGCCTCGAGGAGTCTCTAGGAAAGAATTCCACTACCAGTGGCAGAACCATGATGGTATCACCAGAGGAAACTCAGCTTTAACTCAGAGGTGTATCATTCTGTCTGTAGTAACAGGGGAACACAATACCACTGCTGGAGGCAAACATTTATTTTTGCTTTCTCAAACCCATTCTGCATGCACATTGCCAGCACCAGAAACTGCACTGCCCTGCCCTCAAGAGAGTCAGTAAGAGGCCATGACTTCAGGTGTGACTAGTGCTGGAAAAGCATACTTAAAAGGCAGCTGCTCACATCCAAGCCCTGAACCTTCTCTCAGAGCGAGTAGCTTTTGCACTAAGGTAAATGGCCACGGCAAAGTTCTGCCATTCTGTGTAGGACAATTCAGCATTATTCCATGATATAAAAAAAAACAAAATAAAACAGAAAAAAAAAGAAGTTATTTTGCCCACTCTTTTGTGGTTTCACTGAGGACATGCATATTAATAGGGTTGCTTTTCAAATGAACTGTTGTCTGTATCAAGTCTTTGCATGTAACACCTACGGCTATTTAGCGACCCTCAGAAGAGGTCATGTTCTCTGTTCCCTACAGACGAACCTCTGCAGCAACAGCCTTTGCATCATTGTGTGAAGGCATCTGTCTGCATCAGGACTCTAATGTCTTCCATCCAAGTTAACTCCTTGCCTTTGTTCTTGTCCATTGATGGCCACGCCATCAGTGTTCTAGCTGCTGCCTGTCTTGAAACTACTCATGCCTTTAGCCTCTCACCAGTTTCAGGCTAGTACTTGACTTCTGCTAAGCAACCACCAAGAATGTTCTGAGAAGTAAATAGGTCTTATTCAATTGCCTCCAGATGAAAATCACACCAAAGTTGTGTACTCAGGCTGTTCAATCGGCTCAGCTTCCATGAACAGTAATAGCAAATGCACAGGTATGCAAAAAAAATGTTTTCTTTTTTTGTTTTTTTTTTATAGCTATGACAGCCAGGTTTTAAAGTCAACTGTGTTATATGGCCTCTCCTCTCTCTGAGATATAGATGGAAGAAGAACCCAAACCACTTCTCTAAAGGGTTTTTTTTGTATGTATTCTCATGGGTAATTTAAGATATTCCTTCCATACTTAGCAGTTGGTTTTACTCCTATTAATAACTGTTTCAGTATTCAAGGCTTCTTAATTGTGTGGAAGTACTGTATTTGGAGGCCCAAAAAAAGTTTGAAAAATAAGATAAAAGCTACTAAAAGTAAGCCAAACTAATATTCATTGTGATAGCAGTCCTCAAAATACTGAAACAACTGTTCACAGCCTTTATTCCAAAGCTTTACTAAATAGTAAGATTAATGAAAGAATCTAATTTACTTCTTCCCCCAACTTTATTCTTCAAAGCCTTATTTACAGACGTAGACCATCTGTTCTCTTAAAATGTTTATAAATTTTTAGAAACAGCTTTGATATTTAGATTCAATTGAAAAAAATAACAGTTTCATTTAATTACTTCACTTCTTTTTAACAAGGTCAGTTTTGCAGACAGCAAAACACTATGAATCACTGACTGCATCAGTTGCATCTTATTCTTACACAGCCATACCCATATGCAGTCTTTGGATACAGACTCCTGAATATATGAAGGAATCTTCTGTGTCTCTAACATGTTCTAACAAATGATGGTACCACCATTGCACCACTGAACTATTCCTAACACCAGTGTTATCACATGGACTTATTCAACCTGTCTCTTCTGAGAGAAAATAGAATGTAATTTGGAAGTTAATCATTAAGCAGCTATAAATGGAAAAATAATGACTAGCTGTGCTGCTGAATTGATTTATTTTGAAACTAAAATAACTTTTCATCTTAGTTATTTACTATTTAAAGAGAAAAATGTTTTAATTTCGTTTCTCTCAATCGATAGAATCAATAGACTAGACTAAACTACTTTAGTTGGAAGGGGCCTACAACAACCATCTAGTCCAACTGTCTGACCACTTCAGAGCTGATCAAAAGTTAAAGCATGTTAATAAGGGCATTATCTGAGTGCCTCCTAAACACTGGCAGGTTTGGGGCATCAACCACCACTCCAGGAAACCTGTTCCAGTGTTTGACCACTCTTTCAAAGAATTGCTTCTTAATGTCCACTCTGAACCTCCCCTGGCATAGATTTGAACCATTCCTACATATCTTGTCACTGGATCCCAGGGAGAAGGGATCAGCTCCTCCTTCTTCACTTGTCCTCCTCAGGAAACTTTAGGGAGCAATGAGGCTGCCTCTCAAGGTATTTGACATTTACTCATCTCCAGTCACCTTTATGTGTTTGCCTTCTCACATCAGTGATAGCTAGCATTGTAATCACAATACCAGTTTGTTGCTGGTTTTTTTTTTTAAATTATTTTAGCTTCATAAATTGCTTAACATATTTACAGAATTGTGGAAAATGCAGTTTTTTGCCTTTCCTTCTGTTCTAAATACTGGGACAAAATTGGAGTAAGTTACTTCTCTGCTACAGTTATATAGCGTAACACCATGAGCATTGGGGCCCTTACTTGTAGGTGGCTGTTTTGAAAGGTCAGAGTAACTCTGTCATTTTTGGTGATTGACTGATGGTGAGCTTACCATCTTAAAAATATCAGAAGATGCTTCCAAGTAACATCAAGTCTCTTCTCAATGCACGTATACATACCTGAACTACAGTTAAAAACATACATGTGCTGGAGCACAGCTATTTTATTAGTTGAAAGCCTCCATTCAAGGAAGCAAAGAATCTTCATTTGAATATCTGGCTCACCTGATAATCCACTAGATAAATTCTGCCATATGGTTAAGAAGATTTTGGTTCATTGATTAACAATTACTAGGGTCTTAACATGTTCTCAAAACTCTTGGCAGTTTTGGAAGTGTCTTTAATAGGCTATGCCAGGTCAGACTGACACTTCAAGACCTAATAAAGCAAGCATAGAAATAGATTATCCATAGTCATAAAATTACAGAATGTATTGAGTTGGAAGGGCCATTTAGAGGTCATCTAGTCCAATCCCACTGCAGTAAGCAGGGACATTTTGAACTAGATTGGGTTGCTCAGAGCCCCGTCAAGACCAATCTTGAATTGCTCCAGGGATGAGGCCTCCACCAGCTCTCTGGGCAACCTGTTGGTGTTAGTTTGTTCAATATATAGCTCTATGGAATAAATGCCAAAGTTCCTTAGGAGATATCAAGAGCTTGCAAAAACTAAATGAAAATGTTAGCTGAGTGAAAAAATCTCTTCTGAAGCCTCTTCAAGAATCCATAGGATAAAACATTTTTGCAGCTACAGATGACCCAAGGTAAAGTAGCTTAGTGTTTCACTCAGTCATAAAAAGTTAACTTCCATGGAAATCTCTCTAACCACCTTCTGTGTTAACTGAACATCAACCTCCAGAACCAATGGAGGCTACCTTTCTAGTTCACAGTAGGGCTTTGATTCATGTTTTTTTTTTATTAAAACAATACAATGACTCAAAACTGACACTATGAATAAAACTAGATTTTTATGGGACACATAGTGAAAATATTCTTATTCCTCACAAATCTGATATGGATTTCCTGCACTAAATTTAAGGGCTAATAATTATCATCCACTCAAAACTGTCAAGCTATGAATGCAGCAATTCCAGGAAAGTGTGCAAAATATTGATCTTAATATTTTGATGTGATAAAACTGTATCATCTGAGAGTGCTGAAAAATGGAAGTGACATTAAATTCTGCAATTTTGAGAAGCAGAAGATAATTCTGAGTTGGGTCAACTGGAAGAAGAAGAGTGAAGTCAAAAAATGTAAATGGAAATTGAAAACTCTAAGATTTCTTAAAGAAAGACAACCATGTTAGGTAAAACAATCCAGTGACATGGTCTAGAGGCAAGGTAAAAGTATATGTATACAAATTATAGTACAAAAGAAAACTAAGAAATGAAGGAACAGAAAAGAGTCTTATAAGTCATAAATATTGTGTGCTTGGAACTGTAGAAAATTATAAGGGAAAGAAAGAAAAAGGAGAAATTATTTGACAGATAATTTCAAAATAATATGGCTTTTTGTATATGAAGAATTTAAATAATCTTACAAATTGGACTGGATTTTACAGGATAAGGTGGTAGAATCAGTAAAAATAACCAAGAGAAAATATCCAGTAAGTGTTTTCTCTCAATAAGTTTTGTGGTTTTGAGAAGCAATAAAATATTTTCATTATACAATAAATGCTTTCAAAATGCATTACCTTCCATTTGAACAGGAAGCGTTATAGTATTGAACAGAAATGTCTAAATTACATCAGTGGATCTACATAGCTTATTTCCTAGAATTTTAAAATTTATGTGAGATTCTTCCATCATAATGATTTAACATCATTATGTTAAATTGCCATAAGTATTAGGATGAAGTGATAAATTCTATTGTTTGATATTGTTTGCTAGAAGTTCAGATATGCAATTAGCATGAGCTAAATATTCAAAGGACTGTCAGAATGACCCAAGAGTAACAATCAAATTGCTAGTATAGAACAGTATTAAGTATAATAGAGTGGTCATTTTATTATTATCTAAAAACCAGATATTGACAAACCAATTTTTTTGGGGGGGGGGAGGTGAGCTTTTTTTTAGGAGTATGCCAGTTTAATAATAGTGTTTTCAATAGCAGTAGTATTTTTTTTCAAGATACCTGGAAGTTTTACAGGAGGCTTCTGTGAATCTGAAAAACAGTATAAGAATATAAAGTTAATAGAAATGTGCACTGCTGAATTTCTGAGCTTTTCTACAGATATGGGTTATTAAAAATAAAGTTCAGTCAACAGCAAATAAGTATTGTAGACATTAACTAGATTAAAACTTTTTTGACTGATAAGTTTCAAGATGCAAATCTTTTTAGAGAGTGAATATTCTACTGGGTTCTCCAAGGCTGAGCTCTTGGATGTATTTTATGCAACATTTTTACCAGTGCTTGGGAAGAAAACAAAAAATCATTATTAATGTTGTTTGTAGATGCCACAAAGATTGTAAAAATGGAAAAATCTAGAAATTCATAATGGGTAATCAGCTGAACACAAGCTCTTATTTCAAAAGAAACAATGCATTCTTCTGTTGCATAAATATAATAAAATCTTTTATTGGATCAGAAAGATGATCTTCCCTTTCATCTTGGTAGCAATGGAAATGAATTGCCTAGTGCTGCAATTTGTTCTGGTGTCCACAGTTCCCAAACAATGTTGATAAATTGAAGGATACAGGGAAGATGTATGGAATGACTTAAGTATTGTGAAATAACCCCAATAGTAATTCTCTCCAAGAGCTCAGAGCTGTTTAGGTTGATAAAAAGAAGACCAAAGGTTATGCTAGTAGCTGCATGAAAAACAGGAAATTGATAAATGAGGGCTATTTAGTCAGGCTGACAAATGTCTACAAGCCAGCCAACAGCTACGTGTGGGAAAAAAACTCAACTAGATATATTATGTCAAAAAATAGGATACATAGTGCTAACAGGGATGGTAATCAGTCCAAGCATCACTCAACCAGGGATATAGGAGTTTCCCCTCTTAAGAAGATGTTTTTCAGTCCAAACTGTACTTTAAAAAAAAAACAACCAGACACAAAAAACTAAAAATAGTTCTCCCTCTAACAAATCAATTCAGGGAAACCCTATAGCATATAAGTTAGAAGGGCAGTGATTGATCCCAGCATTTCTTGGGTAGCTTAGGAGAAATCTGCAATGAAAGGTACAAGTATTATACAAGATAATTCATTGTGGCCTCAGCAGTTAGGCACTACATTAAATTATTAATGCAAATATATGGTAAAAGAGGAGATTCAGCTGATATTTCTGAGGAAAGAAAAACCTGATCTGAATTAGCTAAGTAGCATTGCTAGACAATTCACTTTTGATGAGTTACTCTTTGTTTAGTAGAATTAAGAGAATATCTTGCCCTCCTAATTCTACCATTCAGGCAAGCCAAGTTCAGTTTAGCTGTCATAGTGCACAAAGCCAACTTTTCTAACACTCACGGCAGAAAATTCCCTAGATCTACAGCATAACGAAGTCATTAGTTGTTTTCTGCAGATGATGCTGACGTATTTTCATTGTCTACCAAAGCAGTCAAATTGTTTTCAACCTCAGTGGAATGAAATGAAGAATGAGAGGAAAAGCCTGTGCTTAAAATAGCTCTGAAATGGGTTTATCTTCCTGTCTATAGGACTTACTGTCTCACTGTTTGGGTTCCTGTCCTTTACAATTGCCCCAGTATTCCTGGATTCCAGGTACTCATAATTCATAAGAACCACTGGAGAAGTGAAAAAGCTAGGACTGAGATTCTGTAATTTTCTCCAACATCAGAACAAAAAGAAGCTTTAAAATCTTGTATTTATCATGTAGTGCTATTCTTGAAATCAGCTTGAAACTATTCAAACTATTGACTGAAAAGAAATGAATACTAGGACCCAGCTTATGGTTCAATTAACAGAAGGACTTTGGTGCAAAGAAATATCATCTCTCCTGGAAATGTGTTTGTCCTTTGCTCTGAAAAGATGATTTGTTATTTTCTTGTTATTATGAAGACTACAGATAAAGTTGCCAAAGATATTAATGAATAATTGAAGACAGTCAATATTACCCCTTTCCTTAAACCAACTCCATCAACATGCAGAGACTGTGCACAGACAAATCACCGCACACCTATTTTTTTCTAAGCATGGAAGTAGCTAATTGCTGATCTACAGTAGCTCCATCTTCTAATCTCTTTCCTCATTATTTCTTTCAATAGGGAAATATTTTCCACTACCCTCACAATCTTATTGCAAAATCATTCCTAATCAAACTTCAAAAACATCAAAATTTGAGTGGGAAAAAATGTTAAAGGTACAAGATTATTATAATTAGTTTCAAACAAAGGCTTATATTTTGGCTAGGTGTTGAGGGTTAGGGCTGGGCTGGTCACTAAATGCTGACAGATGCTCTCTGATTTCTCTCCCTACCCAAACAGGAAGGTAAAGAGAATGAGGCAGAGAGACTTATGGATTGGAAAAGACAACTAAAGAGCTTTAATAAAACAGTAATAGTATTGATAAGAAAATAATGAAAATGATGATAAATATATTCAAAACTGATATCTAACCCATATCCCCCCTTCCCAACAGCAATTCTCATTCATGCTGTGCAGCAGGCAGCACTGGGGAAAACTCAGGTTCA
>NW_009716293.1:74130-90401 GCF_000703405.1 Apaloderma vittatum
TGGGGAATCAGACGCAGGAGCTGGATTTGGGAACTCAGGATCAATGGCAGAAGACCAGACAGAGTCTTCCTCAGACACTAGCCATTGAAGAAGATTCCTCAGCTTTATACTGAATATGATGTATATGGAATGCAATACTCTTCTTGTTCACCTGTCCTGTCTGTTCCTCACCAGAGATGCAATCTTTTATTTCCTGGCATAACCATGACTGATTGGAAATCAGCTATATTAAAGGACTGATAAAATCTCTCCAATACTTGGATAAATCAGAAAAGTCCACTGCTTTAATAGCATTGCCTTTGTAAGATTGGTACTTGTCATTTTTAGTTAATTTAAAAGAAAAACTGTAATTTGTCTTTAAAGAAAAAGTAACACAACAAAGAGATTTTCTGCTCACAAATTGCTTCAACAGATGAATGTGCTGATCATCATCTGAAATTTAGCTTTGATCACAACTGAAACATATTGAATAATACTAAACCAAGTGCTGAAGTGCATATTTATTTAGATGTCCACATAGTAAAAATCCTAGGCTCTGCCTGGAAAAACACTGAAGAAAGATGAAGTTAACATCCACACCCTTTCCGTCATCTACTAAGTAGGTCACCTTGTCATAGAAGATGATCAGGTTAGTCAAGCAGGATCCACCTTTCATAAAGCCATGATGACTGAGCCTGATCGCCTAGTTGTCCTGATGGCACCCAGGATGGTCTGTTCTATAACCTGTGCTAGCACCGAGGTCAGACTAGAAGGCCTATAGCTCCCCAGATCCTCCTTCTGGCCCTTCTTGTCAACAGGTCCAGTCCACTCTGACCTTCATGGTTAGCCAAGACTGCTGATAAATGATGGAAAGTGACTTGGTGAACACTTTTGCCAGTTCCTTTAGTGCCCTTGAGTGGATCCCATCTGGCTCCATTTGCTTGTGAGTGGAGCAGCAAATCACTAACCATTTGCCCTTGGGTTATGAGGGCTTCATTCTGCTCCCCAGCCCTGACTCCAAGCTCAAGGGGCTAAGTATCTGGAGAAAAGCTGCTGTTTACTATTACAGACTGAGGCAAGGAAGGCATTGAGGGCCTTGACCTTCTCCTCATCCTTTGCCACTACGTTTTCCTCACACCCATTAAAAGTTGCCTCTGACCAGGCCCCTCTATGGGCCAAACACTTAATGCATTAGGAAACTCTTCTCAGTTTTTCCATTCAAAATAAGTTCTGGCCAGGTTAGATTTTAATAAATTTATAATTCACAAAGCACCTGGCCAATTAATAACATCAGAGGTAACTAGTTGTATATAGAATCAGGATTTACTGAAAATTAACTGCATTTCAGACATGGAGAAAACATGATGCCCTATGAAGAGAACTGCAAGCAAGGTCTGGAAGCTCCCTGGGACACCTTCCTGGAGATGACAACAGACCAAGACCAGCATGGGATGTGAGCCATGGGTCAGAAGGCTCGTGCTCAGACAGGGCTCTGGGGCGCTAGAGATCAGCCCTGCTGAGATGTAGCTGGGGCAGGGGCTGACATGTGGTGCTGGGCTGTGGACTGGTGGGGCAAATCCCAGGGTGGCTGGACAAGAACAGCTAAAGCCAGAGATGCCCTCAGGACCCTGACAAGAATTGAGTATTTTATTTTAAAAATATAAATTAACCGTAATATCCAAGAATGTGCCAGTAAGGAAGAATAAAATATGGAACAAGATTTGTCTTGAAAGTGGAACAACTGAAATCCCAGATGTTTCATCTTCCTTTAACATTTACATTGCTGTCAAATACATTTTATCAGTCCTTTATCTATGAACTACCTTGTCCATCCCTACACCTTCTTCTTCTTCAGGCCCCACAGCAATGTGATTCTTGGACAAAGGAGAAACACCAAAACAGCAGAGACTTATTTGCAGAACTTTAAATTAGTTTGTAAAACCTTTAGGAACGTGTTAAGAAAATGAATTGTTTTCATTGTTACTGCTGCAGGGTCTATATCGTCTACCTAAATGAATACTTTTCTGAAAGACAGAATTTATCTGTATTTGTTATTTTTGTCCCATTGCAATTACTTGTACTCTGAGGTGCTTTACTTACATCATTGCCTATTACCATATAACTTCATTTTGCCCGATATTCATATTACTTGAAGTGTTACTTTTTTGTTCTTTAGAATAAAGAGAAACTTAGTTTAATGGCAGTTTGACAGTTTTTCCTCCAAGTGACAAGCTAAAATTGATCAAATGTACATTAGAGCTTTTAACTCTGAATCGTGGTATCCTGTAGGGAATGTAGCTGGAATAAGCTATGAACGAAAAACACTGCATTCATAACTGGTTCATTCACACTAAATTTCCAGTTATCTCTTTTCATCTGTTTGACTAACTTCACTAGATCTAAAAGAGGTGTCCAGGACAACTATAATCCTTTCAGATCAAAATTCTTTAAGTTTTTTGGCACAGTCCTGTTTTGTAGTTAAAATCCAGGCACTATGGATCAAATATTCAGATTGTACTGCTCAGTCAGTACTACAAAAATACTGATTTTCTTGTATACAAGGAAGCTCAATAAAAAAGAAAGTGGCAGAATGGGATCTATTATTTGTTTATTAAAGTTGAACATTATACTAGTATAGTGTCAGTCATGACATTTAAAAGTCATAACCAAAGAAAAAAGCATAGAATCATAGAATCATAATCCTTTTTTCTTTAAAGTTATAGCAACGTATTGATCCCTGGCCTAAGCTGACATCCGTTTTGTGGTCATGGTAGTGTTAGGTTGCTGGTTGGAACTGCTGATCTTAGAGGTCTTTTCCAGTGTTAATGATTCTATAATTCTGTGATTGGAAGTAAGTCCATTTAAATCAAACCATGTTCTGTTATGTAAAATGGGCATGAAAAAGTTTTAGTTATAATGCTTTTCTTATGGCTTGTTGCAAGGATACTTTTATATTCACAGCTTTTTGGGTTCTATGATATATAGCAAATGTTTGCAAGTACCTAGAGCATGAAGCACATTCTAACCATGGTTGAAGTATTAACTGCCACATAGAAGGATTTTTTTTTCCATGTATACTCTTTCCAGCAAAATTATAAGATGTAGTATACATATTCACCCTAGACTGGTACTTACGTTCAGCAAATACGCTTCTTCTAGAAATCCAGCGATTTTTCTTCTAAAACATAAAACGTCCCTTGAAATCTAGGAAGTCTCATATGTCAACAATTTAACTTATTACTGATAGTACCAGATGGATTCTTCTCTTCACTGGACTTGAAATCTTATTGGATTTTGTAGACGTCACCTTTTTTCCACAGTAGGAGCTAAGAAGTTTTATATTAACAAGCTATGAATAAATAAACCAAGTTTATTTCTTGACCTTTTCTGCATTATGTCGAAGTTTCTCTGATATAGAATATGGCACTGCCATCTACAGCTCTGACAGATGCACTTTACTGATATTTAAATGAATTATTATTTCTCTTTCATTGTAGTAAATCTAATATCTATTTGACAGTTATAACCTCATTGAGTGCCTTATCTGAAGCAGCTTTGAAGATGACACTGTATCAGATATCAGCGTTCTCCAGAGCAAAGTATTTTTCTCTCACTACCTCACCTCTTCCTGCTCTCTCTGAAACAGTGGTACTGGGGCAATATCATATTAGGATAATTCTCGTGCCTCATGCACTGTCCTGTTCAAGAAAGTTTCCTGCAGACGCAAACCCCATGCGATATAGATGCTGTGTAAATCTTCTAGTCTGCAGGTAAACGAAGCCTGCCTTCTTCTGTATTCAGGTATTGAGAACAATCCACTTGATATCAGAAATATCAAGAAAAGCAGTTATTCAAAAATCAAAACTTAGGTGTGCATGCTAACATTTCAACAAACTGAGGCTCAGGAACCAGAAGGTTTTTTGCTCTTAACTTTGAAATGTGGCCTCAGATTTAGAGCTGAAAGGATGGAGGCGGGGGGGAACCAAAGAAAAAAAGATATTTAAACATATTTTATGATTTCTTTTAATGCATACATTTGTGCTGATAAGTGCTTCTCCAGATTCTCTTACCCATTTACCTACTATTTTGTTACTATAGACTGATAAGGCTGCGGTTTAAGAAGACGCCACAATAAAACGAAGATCTGACCTGATTCCAAATGACATGTTTCCCTTTTTTTCGGTTGTTTGTTCGTCTGGCTTTGGTTTTGTTTTTTTAAAAAAAAAACAACAACAACAACAAAACCCCAAACCTAAAACCATGACACAGGGCTTATAGTTTAAATATGTCAAAAAACTGATTCCAGGATGGAATATTAGATCTATAAGTTCATTAAGTTACTGTGTAACTCAAACTGATTTTCTATGAAGGATTTTTAATTATGTTCAGAATGAATGTCAATTCAAAAGTACTGAAGTAAAAGAAACAATTATCGAGGACATTTCTGCGCATAAGCTACTGAATGACTTTGAGACTAGAAAACACTGAATTGGGACACAGGAAAGAAGAACTGGGGAAAAATCAAGTTAGTGGGAATAAGTTATTTATGCAACTTATTGCTCTGTTCTACCACTTTACTCTCATTTAATGGTTGTTCTAAAAATCATCTGTAGAATGCTATAGTCATAGATGAGTAAGAAGTGGGGTTTATATTTTTTATATTTACAGCATCAGCATAATTTGATTCAAGAGAGAATGATTTATGTTTTTTTTTTCCTGCAAGTAATATTCACACAATTCCTGGCAGCAGGATTGTGTGGAGTCAGGATTCAACATCCACTGGCCTTCAGTGGTTCTGGCTCTCATTCCGAGATTGCTTAAACCTGTAGGAGATGGGTTGGAAGAGCCTAGCTTTCCCACTCAAAGTAGGACCGTTGCCAACAATTCATTAAAATGCATTAAAAAATTCCACAGATGAAAGGTCCACAACTTCCCTGGTCAACTTGTTTCATGGCTGCACTTAACCTCTGGGTGGAAAAACTACTCCTAATGCCAAAACTGAACCTCCCAAGCCAAAAGTCATATTCGTATACTTCATTTTCTATTACCAAAAATCAAATTTTCCTAAAGTTAAAGCATAACAGAATAAGATAAGAGTATTAGACATCTATCCCAGTCACATAAAACTATGTACATAAAAAAAATGTTCTTTTCAAGAAGAACAAGACCTTTTTATGTTCTGTAGTCCACAAGTGGTGAGACAAAAAATTCAGTGGAAGATCACTAGATTTGCAGATGGATTGTCATAGGATTTTAGGTGAATTTCCCAAATCTCAGTTTTCTCAACAGTAGGGTAGTAAGGTTTAGTCACCAATGATAAATTTTTTTACAAATATAATCAAAAATAACTGTATGGAGAGATAGTATAAATACTACTTGTAGGCAGACATACTCTCAGAAACTTGAAATAGGCACCAGAATAAAGAGAGGAAAAAAAATGGAGTGGGGCAAGAGAAGGAGAAAAAGATAGAGGTGAATGTCTCTTACAATGAAGATAGATAATCAGAAAACTTTGATTTGTGAGACTGGACAATAAAGCATAACATTGACAACATTACAATAGACCATCATACAATCCATGTTATTTTTAAACCATGGTCTTCAGCTATAGATCTCAAACAAAAGTGCATTATGGTGATAAATAGAGGTTATGGAAAAGCAGGGAGCAACGACATCTGCAGTGACAGAATCATAGAATCATTAAGGTTGGAGAAGATCTTTAAGATCATTAAGTCTAACCGTCAACCCAACACCATCATGACCACTAAATGATATCCCAAAGCGCCACGTCTACTTGTTTTTCGGAGACTTCCATGAATGGTGACTTCATCACTGGCCTGGTGTGAGCAGTGCTCCCATTCTCAGTTAATCCGCAAATGCAATTAAACTAAATTTATCAAAAAACTCCTACAAATTTACAAGTTCTGGTATCAGCTGAGAAGTGCAATTACTACACTACACTACGCTAGACCCAACTCTTAAGCTTATAATAATGATACAGATTGCACACACGCTCACCCATATAAAGATGAGGACGCTCAACCTCGAGGAGTTCCCCTAGCTAAAGGGGAGGCTCTGCCACATCTGCACAACCTACTGTCCCAAAATGACTAACTTACATACACTCCTGGCGGGACTCCATTTTAAAGCTCAGTCAGATCTAAGCTGTGGTCAATCTGCAAAGAGTGGGTGTATGCATGGGATGGAGACTCACATCCCCAGATGTCATGGGCTGGAATCCAGCAACTGGGCAAGAGGGGTCCCCAGGCTCTGAGCTGCTGAGGTGGTGGTCACTCTTAACATCTCTTACATTTTTTGTGTGATTGCTTCCATCTACCCGCATGTTGTCTAAGCAGAAATAAATCCATCACTTGTCATGTTCTTCAGATTTTATCTTTTTCAGAAATATTTTTTTTATTATAAACAACTTACTTTGTTACGGCTCCATGCAAAGACTGGTAAAATTGATGGTGAACGGAAAGTGCTCAGGGTCAGAGGATGCCAGCTATGTCACCCTCCCTAACAGTAACTGCTGCAGTCATTCAGTAAAAAGAATAAAAAGCTTGTCCTAACAGTGCGTTCAGGCAGAAATAACACTTGCATATTGCCAGTAATGAAAAAGAAGGAAAGAACTTACTGCGAGTATGACATAGATAAAGTGAGTTTGTTAAAAAAAAAGTGAAAATGCATTGTTGTTGGATAACATTCAAACATAAATACAAGTAGTAAACGAACGTGGTACTTCATAACATTGAGGATTTTTAGATCTGTAAAGGTGAGGCACCATGGGAGACAAACACAGTCTGAGGACAAAATCTTTTCCAGGCTTCATATTTGCTTAATCCACAGCTTTTGATTCTGCGACCAGGAGTGGGAGGGAAGAGAAAACTATGATTGTTGTTGAAGTAGCCAGTTGATATGAGCATTTTATTTCTGTGATTTTGCTTCTGTAATGATTGCTAATAATAATTTTGTGTAGTGTGAACATTCCATGTTAGCACCCGTGACTGTACTAAATTTCATTTTCGTTTGTATAACCAAAGCAAGGCAATTTTTAGCTTCTTTCTGAAAATAAATCAATCTGAAAAGAGACTAGGTGCCTTTGTTTTGCTACGTGAATAGTATATAACTATCTTGTGAGGTGAGACTGATAGGATTAAGGATCCCTGTTGTCTGAGAGTAAAGGCAGGCAGAGCAGCAGAGCTAGAAATTGCTCAAAAGTTGTTTATTTTGGCTGAAAAAGGCTCTATTCAGGCACAGCTATCCACCATACAGACTTGAAGTCCAAACTCTAGCTGAGTTTGCCAGATTTAGGGCCCAGACTTAAACTTCTAAACAGGGCACAGACTTAAACTTTCTAAACAATCCAGAACAATAAAGAATTCTGTCATCAACTTAACATGCATTTTAAACACCATATTTTCAGGTGTCCTTTTTTTAGAGTATTGTTATATATGACCTCCTGAAGGTAGGATTAAGTGCAGGGTGGCACTAGAAAGCTAGAAAGTGCATAAATTTCTCATCTTAGAGATCTGAAACACTTTGCTGCTTTTTCTTCAAAGCCCTTAGGTATTTTTGCATATGACTTTACAGATCATATTCTGCAGTATATTCAATCTGAATTTTGTTTGACAATGTTAAATGTGCATACATCCACTGACTTCCTGAAACGTATATCTAACTGAAATCTACCTCTTCAAAGAAGATTTAAATCATACCCAAATCACGATGAATCTCAACTAGACCAATAAAATGCACGTCCTAACTCAGTAACGCAGTGAAATTCATCCTTTGCTTAAAGAATGTATATGCTGCCGTGTCTCCTCAACTGATAACTACAATGCTTAAGAAGCTTATTTTGTTTTAACAATACAACTTTTCTCCTGTGTCTTCTACCTCTCATTTTGCAGTCCTTTCAAATGATATTCCTCTACACTATCTGTCAATCTAGGTTTTATTTTTTTGGACTTTTTCATAGTTGTTTCATATATAGAATGTCAGGATAATGATGTTCAAGAGAAATGATCAAATTTGAAGTGTTTAAGATGATTTTAGATTAGGCATATTAATTCACCCGTCTTTACCAATAATTTGTAATGAAAAAATTACTGGAAACCACAAGTGGATTTTTTTTTCCTAAAAAAACAAGGAAAAATATACAGAAAAAAAGTTAAAAGAAGTTCAGCCACTGTCATTTGAGGATCTGACCACACTAGACATAAAATATCCTTGTACAGTTCAGAAGTAAAATTCTTTATTTTAAAAAACCCTTCTCAAAACTTAGCTGCTTGACATTAGACAATAAGGAGACACTGAAGGAAAAAAATATGTTAAATCCACTGTCTCTGTCCTTACTTATATTTGCAATTATTTTTTTCCTACATCCTTCTGTCCTTTGCAAACTACCGAGAATAATATAGGTCCTTCACTTCAAGTCAAGACTCAATTGTAGAGAAAAAGTGTGGGGGAAATGTTTCTGTTTTGTGGTGTTTTCTAGGAACTGGCATACACCTAAGCTTAATAATAATTTTGTGTTTTCATCACTACACTGAGATGCAATAGAATTGAGTTCAAGTACATATGTGCTACTGTCAAATTGTGTACTCAAGAGAAAACCAGTAATGTACTGAACCTACTGTAGGTCCTTTGTGGTTAAACAATATTTGCATCTGAACTCAGCAGAAGTTTACACAGGAACAAGACTTGTTTTCCTGTAGGATTTGTGCTCTAAGTGTCCTCTTCCAAGGTCTGTCACATACCAAAGGGGATTCCTGTGTATTTTATTTTCATTGATTGTCCAGGGTACACATTTTTAAGTCAGGGATGCTCTCCTCTAATTTTCTTTTGAGGTACCTATCATAATGAGTATCTCATTTTAAACTAAGTTCTCCTGACATTGTAGAAATAGAAGGAAAAGGATATTGTCGTGTGAGTGAAGGATAAAAAGAATACTCGCAGCCCTAATGGTCCAGTTAATATATTTTTTTTGTTAATACTTGGAAACATAGAGATTGGGTATTAGAGGCAATAGGCTGAGCCTGATATGAAGTCAGCTGAGCCTGATATGAAGTCAGCTGAGACTGAAACAGACTGCCATTAAAATTTACTCAACCTGTTTTAATATGAAATGCTTACAAGTTCCCATGAAATCAGATTTAATCTTCTGGTAGACTTTCCCATCTGGGTTTGCTGTTAAGGTAAAAAATTACTGTAAATCTTGCTTATGTAGTCCCTACCTAATATGAAGACAATGCAGTTCATGTTCAGTATTCTGTAACTCCTCAAGTAAAAGCTTAATCCAATTACCCAGTGCTGGATAAAGCACTGGTTGGAGAGACGGGCCCAAAGAGTGATAGTTAACGGAGTTAAATTCAGCCGGTGGCTGGTCACAAGTGGCCAGTCACCCAGGGCTCAGTGTTGGGACCATTTCTGTTTAACATCTCCATTGATGATTGTGATAAGGACATAGAGTGTATCATCAGTCAGTTTGCAGATGACACCAAGTTAGGTGGGATTATTGATCTGCATGAGGGTAGAGAGGCCCTATAGAGAGACTGGCATAGATTGGATCGATAAGCCAATGTTAAGGGTAGGAGCTTCAACAAGGCCAAGTGCCAGGTCCTGCCCTTGGGCCACAACAACCCCTTGCAACGTTACAGGCTTGTGGAAGTGTGGCTGGCAAGCTGTCTGGCAGAAAGGGACCCAGGAATTCTAACTGACAAGCAGCTGAATATGAGCCAGCAGTGTGCCTGGGTGGCCAAGAAAGGCAATGGCATCCTGGCTTGTATTAGAAATAGTGTGACCAGCAGCAGCAGGGAGGTGATTGTTCCCCTGTACTTGGCACTGGTGAGGTCACATCTTGAGTATTGTGTCTGGTTTTGGGCACCTCAACACAAGAAAGATATCGAGGTGCTGGAGCGAATGCAGAGGAGGGCAATGACGCTGGTGAAGGGCCTGGAGAATAAATCTTATGAAGAGTGACTGAAGGAGCTGAGCCTGTTTATTTTGCAGAGGAGGAGGCTAAGGGGAGGCTCTTTACAGCTACCTGAAAGGACATGGTAGAGAGGCTGGTGCTGGTCTCTTCTCACAGGTAATTAGCATTAGAGCAAGAGGGAATGACTTCAAAGTGCAACAGGGTAGCTTTAGACTGAACATTAGGAAATTTTTTTCACAGAAGGAGGCATCAGACATTGCAATAGGCTGCCCAGGGAGGTGGTTGAGTCACCATCCCTGGATGTGTTTAAAGGTCCTTTAGATGTGGTGTTGGCGAATATGATTTAGGGATGAGCTTTATAGAGTAGGGTTAATGGCTGGACTTGATGATCCCAAGGGTCTTTTTCAACCTGAATGATTCTATATTTCTATGTTTCTATGATTCTATGAAATACATGCTTCATTAGAGCCTTAAAGTCTCCCAATTCAATTTAAAACACCTTCTTAAAGACTTTTTATGTTAAAATGGTAATAAGTACATTCTCCAATATAAAAGAACTGAACTCCATTTTAAAAGCTTGTGGTGGCATTTACAGTCATTCATGGTTTTTTTATCTCTTGCTACATATTTCTACATCTGCAGTTGAATAAAAAACCTGAAATCCCTTGTTTATGAAAATACACGGAACAAGTTTGCTTAATAAATCCACAGAGATAAGCTTCACTTGGAGCTGGCAGCATTTCTGTGTTTATTTGATGGGACATAAATTTTCCTGTATTAACATGTGCTGACTCACATTGGCTCAGTGTCAGGCACAACAAGGACATCAAGCAGCCTACCTTATTTAGCAATCACAAATCAAAATAAAAACAAAACAATATGAACAAGAGGAGAAATGCATGTTCCAGGATTCCAAATAACACTATGCTTAGTGAAGCCTGTGCTTGAAAATGTTTTACATGTGTTACTGTTGCTCTTTTGAGAGGTATTACTATAGGAATTAATTATAGGAAGCAATAACTCATATAAAAATTAATCTTAGCAATGCATATTATACACAGTAAAGTTTTAGAATATAGATGAAAGAATAAATGGCGAGTGAACTGTAAGTTTTACCTTGTATATTACAAGATGCACACCCTCTTTCAATTTATGATTTCATCTCCCTAGTTACCCATGCATCTACAAAAACTTTGACTTTAAGTTCAAATTTGTATTACACCTATAAATGTTTATATATTTACTGTGTTAATCTCCCACTTTCTGCTTTCATAAACCTTTGCGTTAGCAAAAGGGTTTTTTATGTGCTCCTGAGTACTGCTTTTGCATTTTCTACCTCATTCTACCAATCATAATGCAGGTCTAAAGAATTTCATATATCACAAATACATCAATTAAGCAGGGGAGGCAGGACATAAATACTACCTGTCGCACAGACTTTTTTCCTTCAGTAAGTCTAACTTCACTCTCGCCTTAAGTGAAAGACTTGAGCTTATCTCAACGAATCATCAAAAAAAGCTCAACAAAAAATAAAATAAAATAAAAATGTATCATCAAGTACAGCTGACTTGGCAGAGGAACTACATCAAAATTAAAATATGTTTATCTTTTCAAGTGCTCTCTCCCTCAAAGTGGTGGGACATAGGGAGCCACAGTAGTATTCATGAGAGTTTGAAAGATATATAGAGGTGTACTGTAAGAGAAGTTAGAACACTTTTGAATCTATGGGCTTTATTACTTAAGAAAAAAAAATCTAATTTGCCTTTATCAGTTGAAGAAAAAGATATGGTACAGAAAGAGATTTACATTTTAGGAAAAGCATAAGGACTTTTAAAGATCAGCAAGAGAAGAGCTGAGGTGTCAGTTAAAATGTTGTATCCTTTCATTACTTAATGAAATATTGGACAGTTGATACCCTGTAATGGGAAAGATTTGAGACTAGCTTCAGTGTTACCCAATATACTCAGGTAAGTGCTACCCTATCAAGTTCAGATATTACGCTGACGTTAAAAAAAAAGTGCTAAAGAGTCAAATTCTGCCTGTGAAATGGAACACAGGAAAATAATTATGAGACCAAAACAGAATGGATTAATTGTAAACAACCAAAAAGAGCCCATCCTGAAACCAAAATTCTACCTTATCCTTGCTGCACATAAGAAAGATAGGTTTATTCAATACATAGAAAATTTTCTTTGGTCAGAATACAAAGTCTTTCAACTAGAAAAAAGGAATAGGAAGGGAAAAGGAAAGGTCAGATGCAAGAAGAAGGAGAAGGCAAGGCAAGGGAATGTGTAGTTATGTTCATAGATATGATGGGTAAATCTGTTTCTTCTTCAGCTTGGAGCAGGTTTGATTGTGGATTTTGGCTTTGATTGGGTTTTGGGCTTTTTTGTTTGTTTGTTTGCTATGAGGTAGGATAATGCTTTTGAAACATTTTTACCAGCTGGTAGAAGTTTTCCGGTTTTGATGGCACATCCGTCTTGCTGTATACACCTTTCTTCAAAGGTTAGTGTACAGGAACAGGAATAGGAACACATACACAAGACATTCCTTTTCTATAATTTCTCTTTTGAGTGTCTCCATGTGCAAATGTTACCATAAGGATCCTAAGGACATTTTTAAAAACTGACAAAGACCAAGATTCAGACACCAAGTGGGATTCACGGGTCTGACATGCCCCACCAGCACAGGGCTGGCACCTCTGTGTTGGCTGTTGCGGAAGTAGATCCTAGGGTGTTTCTTGCTCTGAAAAGAAAATGCTTTTCTTTCTCTTAATTTATCCAGGACTCCTTTGCCAAATCAGTGGAGACTGTAATAACTGTCATCTCCCAATCTGAGCAGGACCTTGTTCTCCTTGTACTCAAAATTCAAGAGGCAGACTTTTAAAATATTTGTTGACTTTTTAAAAATAAAAAGATCCTTTTTTTTTTTCAGTGACATGCAGAAAAAGTAAGTTTTTCTTCACCACATCCCTTTGCTGGATATAAAAATAAATTAAAATAAGATCACTAGGGGTCTCCAGCTTCCAGTAACCTCTCTTCCCTAGTTATTTACAAAAACTTCTGTCTCTCTTTTCTCCCTCCAACACTTTCCTTCTCTTTTAAGGCTTCTCAACAGCAATATTGTGTGGATTTTTTCCAGGCCTTTGTTCAGGCAAAGATTTCAGTAACTTATAAGGATATTTATCCAAATATGATCTGAGCCAGGGAATGATTAATAAACCAGTTCCCTATTATATTATTTTCATATCTTTATGATTGTATTCTAGGAAATTGCAATTTTTTCAAAAGCATTAGTCAAAATTATTCAGTAAGGGACCTCTATATATTATTCATGATACTATTTTTTTGAAGCTGTTAATAAGTTTATTGCAAGGCATTGTTTAAATTTCTTAAACACCAAGCATAAATTCTGAGAATGGGATTTGCAGTATGAATATTTCTATTTATGAATTAAAATCACTTGCCACATGTTATCTCCAATATTTGCCTAATGTTTATTTTTACTTGAATGTTTGCAGAAAATAAAAATGAAACCTTTGTCTAAACATTTTAGTATGCAGTGGGTTGACCTTGGCTGGATGTGAGGTGCACACTGAGCTGCTCTATCACTCCCTTACTCAGCAGGTCTGGGGAAAAGGAAATAAGACAGAAAAACCCCTTGTGTATCAGAATAAAGGCAGTTTAATAAAATAAATGGAAAGGCTCTGAGTGGAACGGAAGGAAAACAAAGATTTTATTCTCTACTTCCCAGCCGCAGACGATGTCCAGCCATTTCCCAAGAAGCAGCTTCAGGACGCATAACGGTTGCTCTGGAAGACAGGTATCATAATAATGAATGTCCCGTGCTGCTTTCTCTTGGGTTTTATTGGTGAGCAGACATTATATGCCATGGAATATCCCTGTAGTCAGTTTGGGTCATCTGCCCTGGCTATGTCCCCTCCCAAGAGCTTGTTCACTCTGAGCCTGCTGTTGGGGTGAATATTGAAGAGACAGCCTTGCTGGTGTTCAAGTGCTGCTCAGCAGTCACTAAAACAAAGATGCGTGATCAACCTTTCTAGCTACCACTGCAAATCACAGCACCATGAGGGCTGCTATGTAGACACAATACATAGGTAAATAAATGTATAGTTATAATAAGCATAATTTTTATTATAGTGGCATAGAAATATCTAGTTATACTCTTAAAGGCTGGAGCCAAATTGAGTTTGAAGCTATTGCTTCAAGGCAGAAATGTAATTACGAATCACTACAAGCCACAGAAATCTTACCTACCCATATAAAAAAAGGACATTTTCAAGACTCACAAAGAACAAATTAAAATACATTCTTCTGTTCTGAGAAGTAGAATCAGAGAATCATAGAATGATTCAGGTTGGAAAAGACCCTTGGCATCATCAAGTCCAATCATTAACCCTACTCTGCAAAGCTCACCCCTAAACCATATGCCCCAACACCACATCTAAAGGACCTTTAAACACCTCCAGGGATGATGACTCAACCACCTCCCCGGGCAGCCTATTCCAATGTCTGACTACTCTTTCTGTGAAAACATTTTTTCTAATGACCAGCCTAAAGCCGCCCTGTTGCAATAGTAGTAGTGGTAGCTGGCAAGGGCCAAAGCTTTGCTCTGAGTTTCACTAAATTAATAGAACTCAGAAATTAACCTGGTAGTTTACTGAAAGATGCTGTGTACTTGCGATGCAATAAACTTTTTAAATGTTTAGATGGAAATCTTGAAAGTAGATCCAGCGTTATGGAGTTTTAATCTGAAAGGATAAAACCAGCAAATATTAGAAATAGCTTACAGGTACAAAGAGTATGCTCTTATGACTGGACTGCTTTGAATAAAACCTGAGATATTCTGAAGAGCTGAGTTAAGCGTTGATTTCCTTGTTCAAAAACTGTCTGAACAATATAAGTTTCACCTGGTGTTGTGCTAAAGAGCAAAGTAGTTTGGCAGAAGACAAATCCCTTTACATTCCAGCTTGTCCTCAGGTATCAGAGGGACAGGGGGCCTTACTGATGCAGTACGAAGAAACACTGAAACATGTTCCTGGATCACAAAGTGGTTAAAAAAATCATGATGTAGAATACCGCAGACTAGAGGGAGTCCCTCAAAAGATCATCTCCAAGGACTAGTTCAGAGATGGATGAAGTTCAATGCTAGATAATGGATGTTATATAAGTCATGAACTCCAATCGTGGAAACTGCACAACCTCTCTGGATGACCTATCGTGACTATTTTCATGGTAGAATTTCTTTTCCTAATATCTAATAATACTCCTACACTCCTAATCACACACTATGTATTCTTCATAAAGTTATATATGATGTCTTTGTTTGTGTAACATTAATTTTGAAAGATAGTACATGTAAAGAAATTCAACACATATGATCTCTACACACCTCTTAAATTGTATAGAACAGTTTGCAAGTTGAACTTCGGTTAGGATTTTGAAAGTCAGTATGATTGAAATTTAGCTCTCAAGTATAAGTATTGCAAGATAACTTGACAAGATGCAGGCTAACAGAATTTTAACCTGTCTTTAGATTTATATCTACTCAAATAACGCACATGACATTTAAAACAATATTGTTGAGCTGCCTGGAAATATTTTTACAGAAAGTCAAAAGATTAATAAAAAAATAGTGCCTAATCTTAAAAAAAAAAATCTACTTATTCTCTTATAGTAATACATGTTAAGAACTACAGGATAATTCTGTCTGTATATCAGGATTAAAAAACCCTAAACTCGTGATATATGGTTTCTTCACTGAAGAGGAATAGACTGGCACAGTTTTCACAGCAGGGTGGTCTGTCAAACATGGCATTACATTAGCAGAATGAGAAATGAATGCAAACATAGAAATCTAATAACCAGAGAAAGAAATTATCAGCCATTGGAACAAGCTTGGCTCCTTGTCAAGTTTTACATAACTCCAAATAAATTGCCTTACAAAGGAGGTTGAATTTACAGACATGTTTGAACACCTGGATCCAAGATTTTTTTACCCTTATTTTACCCTTACCAATTTTTCCCCAGAACTGGCTTCAGTAACCTGGAGGAAATCTGGTGAAATAAAGTACTATGCTAGCATGAGAAATTACGTTAGAAATTGACTATTGATGTGCTGGAATGATAGCAAGACTTTCACTGAATACTAGAAATACTAACAAGGTATTTGTTGTGTATCACCTGTGAATAATCTGTAGAGTGACTTCAGTATAACTCTAGAACACCTATGGTGCAAATGCCTTTTATTTCATTCAGTTCAGGTAAGAGACTGAAGCACTTGATCATTGTGTGAGTCACTGTAACTAAAATATTCAGAATAATTTTTTTTTTTTTCATGA
>NW_009716293.1:90414-118523 GCF_000703405.1 Apaloderma vittatum
AAGATGCAAGATGTCCCATCCAGTGGCCAAAATCCCTTCTGATCTGTAGACTGGTCTTCCATAGGGAAACAAATTCTACCTCCACACATGGGAAAATTTTGATAAGACTCCTAGCAAGGATATAATTACAACTTGATCTGATGCCAAAAGAGTAAAAGCTGTGTTTAAAAGTCAGGAGATTTAAAGGTTTGCAAGGCACAGAATCTGCATACATAACTTAGACCATTCATCTGTGCCTTGCTCCTCTCTCTCACCCCCTTTTAAATCTAATGGTTTGAGTATCCATTTTCATGTTCTGCATACATTACTTGTTTCTATAAATTTCACCAATCAACCACTAGAGTGCAAAAGAAGGAGAAAGCCTAGGATGATGTCCCTGGAAGGATACTAGCACCACAGTGTGCTGCTCCCAATCATACAGTTGGGCATTTGGAGAGAATTAGAAAAGAAATGTGGGGAGTTGGTTGAAGACAATTTGAACCGGAAATTACCATTACAGAATCATGGAAAGACAGGGGTTGGAAGGGACCTCTGGAAATCATCTAGTCCAACCCCCCTGCCAGAGAAGATTCACCTAGAGCAGGTTGCACAGAATGGCATCCAGGCAGGTTTTGAATGTCTCCAGAGACAGAGACTCCACAACCTTTCCGGGCAGCCTGTTCCACTGCTCTGTCACCCTCAAACTAAAGAAGTTCCTTCTCATGTTTAGATGTAACTTCCTATATTCAAGTTTGTGCCCATTACCTCTTGTCCTGTCACTGGGCACCACTGAAAAAAAGACTGTCCCCATCCTCTTGACATCCATCCTTCAAGTATTTATAAGCCTTGATGAGATCCTCTCTCATTCATCTCCAAACTAAAAAGACCCAAGTTCCTTGACCTGTCTTCATGCTATTTAGTCTAAGCATATAGAGCAAAAGATTATCACACTAAATAGCAATGATGTTTTATGGAAATTTCAGTGGAAGAATTTGAAACTAATCAATATCAGAACCACAGATTTCCCTCTAAGTCAAGACTTCAATGCAGCGGCATGGTCAGGTAAAGTTAAGTTGCATACATGGCTGATTTGTCCTTCACTGTATTCTACTAATCTTCTGAAGTTTTCAGTCTTTGTCATGGTTAACAAACATGTATGCTTACACAGAAAAGAAACATTTTTTTAACTTAATTACTGTGAATCAGAGGATAAATTCTGCCCAGAAAGAGCATTACAGATAGAGTGCTGAATAATCAGCAAGGCTAGAAAACAACACAGAACAATTAATAGGATTTCAAGCTTGATTAACTTTCTACGAAATTTATCCCTCACTACCCATCACCAGCTTTTAATGATTTATAAGAATTGCCTCTCTTTTCCAAACCTCCTGTAGCTCATTATATGGCAAGAGCAGAGCATGAATGCACACAGAAGAGAAAATATTACTTTACTTTCTTTGGGTCTGGAATTGAGTGATTTATTTTCAGTCTAGACTTAACGATCCAAACAGCCTGACTTTCTATCCATTATGAGCTACTTACAGCAACATTTTCCATAAGTCAATAAGCTTTCAATCCAAACTAAGACCATTTTCCTTCCTCATTATATTATTATTTTTAGAGGCTGAATTCTGATTTGTGCTTTCAGTGTCAGTGGCAGTTTGTCAGAGAATAAGAGAACCTAGGCATTTTAAGAAAATCAGTGGTAAATAAGACAGGAAATCACTTTTTCACTGGAAATAATAAGATGATGATTAAAGGCCAGCTGTTTTTTTCTGGGAAATACATGGCACAGTGTAATCGCACACTACTTTCTATTTTCATTCAAATCTTATTTCAAAAATTTGGTAATGACTCATATTTTGAAAAATTTCAAGGGACGTGCTCTGAAATTCTTATTACAGGAAAATACATTTTTGTCTCAAAAAAAGCCAAACCGGCTATTATTCACTGAGGAATGAATTAATAAACTGTTCACAGTATACTTCTGATCTGTTCCATTTATTCAACAAAGATCCAAGAATAAACAAATACTGCTAATATAGTGTGAGGAGTGAACCCATTCTCAGTCAAATCCACACATATAATTAAATTTGATTTATTTAAGAAATGAACACTCTCCCAAGTTTATAAGTTCTGGTATCAGTCGAGAAGAGCAGCCACTACACTACACTACACCCAAACATTAACAAAGAATAGTGAACCACGTCATAAATACACTCACCTGTACAAAGATGAGGTCTCTCAACCTCGAGGAGTCACCTTAGCCAGCATCCCAGACCAAGGGGGAGACTGTGCCCCACCTGCAGGACCTGCTGCTCCAAAGGGACAGCTCCAACACACCCCCCGGCAGGACCCCATTTTAAAGCGCATTCAAATCTGAGCTGTGGTCAGTCAAAGCCATTTCGGCCTCCCATTGGCTGCCAGCCAACTTCCTGGGTGTATACCTAGGCTGGTGGGCTAGACCCAAACTAGCCAGAAACTTCCAGCAGTTTCTCTGAAATCTGCCTGGCAACTGCTGTGAGGGAAGACATCCCAGAATAGGGGGATGCACCTGCCACACATATGTTTAGAAAGCAGAATATATTTTCTGACTCCTGTTTGGTAGATTAAAGTGTATTCATTTAGATATGTTCTATTACTACCTTCAAAAGATTCTTTAACCCAAGTCTGCTGTAGACTCTAGAGAAGATTTACCAAGGCAGAATGTTGATCAGGCTTTTATTGACTCCTCCGAAGTCCATCTCTTTTGCATCATTTGACACACACATGCCAGGCTGTGTGATATGGCAGTGACCAGGCAGATCTGCATCACCTCCCTTCTCTGTAATCCTTATTGCTGTTATGTTTGTCCCCTGTGCATGTTTTGGTGGCAGTTCTGTAGTATGTGGTCACACAACATGCACACTGCGGTAAATGCAGCTCACTGTCCAAACTAGTGTCAGAGGATCTCTTGAATTGGACAGGAAATTATTTGCATCATGACTCTGAACTGTTTAGACTTTTGTTTTATTTACTTATGTAGCTGGGCAGAAGAGATGGATTTGGCATTGCATCAATAATATGTCTCTGCTGTGGGCCACTTGCCATGTGGTGGCTGATGAAGACCTCCAGTTGCTGCTATTTATTATGGCTGAACAAACTAGCTTAATGAATATTAGTGTGAATTCACTGAAATACCAAATTATAATCAACTGAACTAGAACAACAGAAAAAAGTGCATTTCCAGGAAAAAGGGGAAAAAGTCTTACACAGGGAGAAACTACAATCTCAAGTTAGTCTAGGATGAGGAAACAAACATGTATGTTAGTTGAAGGCACCTGATTACTGAAGTAATCTAACAGTTCAAGCTATTATTTTTTCTTAATTAGCATTTTACAACACATTTTAGTGTAATGAGGATCCTGCAAAGCAACCTGCAGTTCAAAAGGAGGATTAGACAAGAGCAAAGAAAATAAATGAGTCCCTCTAGAAAACATTCCATCACTGTTTTCACCAGTTCTGTGTGCTTCACGCTCGCTACACTCTGGCTAAGAATTAAGCTGAGTGTCCAAGAAGAACGTGAGAAATTATAGACTCATAATGCTCATATTGCAGCACCAGCATGGAACTTTGTCTTGTGAGTTACAGGCAGGAGAAACACTGATCATTTCTCTCAACAGCATCATAAGCCATTGTAACATGTAATATTACAATGATTTAAACACCACAGGCTTTTAAGAGATGTCATATTTAATATTACCTATCTGAGCTAAACCGTACTTCATACTATTTTTCTGCTGCTTTACAAAAGGAAGATGAGGTTTTGTTGTTTGCTTTTAAATTATCACTCTACAGTGTGATGAAGTATCCCAGACAGAATTAGACCTTGAGTGTCTGACTAACTGGGTGTGGCAAAGCAGCAATGAGCAAATTCAGAAATTTCCCAAACCTCATTCTTAAAGGCCAAGAAAGAGTCATAGGTAACCACAAATCATCAAATAATTCAGGAAAATTTCTATGTAGTTTGACCATATTTTTTTTAAAAAAATTATTATTGTTTCTATTTGTTAAGTAGATTATTTCTACATTAGCAGTCTAAAATATAGCTCTGTCCCCCCCTTTTCTGGAAGATACTATTTTCTCTTATTCTCCATGAATCCTTGATGACTAAATACTCCAAACCTCTTATGTATGTGTGCTTCATTTTGTCCATATGTTCTCCTTAATACCATTATAACCTGTTGCCTGATTTCATTTTTATTTAATGGAGGAACATTACAAAGATAATTATTTTTTTTAAGTTACACAAAAATTTGTGTCCAAGAAGATGACTCTCTAAGTGTTGCTGCTGACAAAATAGCTAAAATATGAATCCAACCTTTTTAGACTCCATGGAATCTCTCTGGGAGATAAAGACCTTACAGTTTTCCAGATGGGGAAAAAAAATTATGGAATATGATGGAGGTGATGTGCTGAAAATAAAATATGGACACCTGACTCACTATATTAAATAGAAATTAATGAAGAAATGTCTGGAAAGAAAAGTCAGACAGTCAAGCAAAATAACTAGTTCATATGGAAACGGAGTGCCTATAGAGAATTGGCCTGGCTTTTCAAGAAGTCTAATGATTTAGCAAAACTTCAAATAAATCCTCTTTTCCTTTTCACTCTGTGGGGAGCAAGAGATGGAATGGAGAACTGGGGAGTTCCTGAAATCTTTCAATGATGCAGTTGTTCCTTAATAGCTTGGGGTAAGATAATTCACCCATCTTGCTGCAGAGGTGCTGCTGGGTCATTCAAGCAGCACATATTTTGTAAGTAAGGCAAGCTGCTGAAGATTTCTTACCCCTAAAACTTTTCTGTTATCCATGCTGGCTTGAAGAGCTCTGTGATACTCTCAAACTCGACGTGAGTCACTGCATCAGTCCATTCTGCATCTTCAGAAAAATACTTCTCTCCAAATGTCTACTGTTATTTTTGACAGTATGATCTTTAGGAGTAAAATTCAAAGCATAATGTATTGCACTGTAGGCAAAAAAAAGTACAAAGACTGTGTGTACCAGTAGGCTTTTAATGTTTGTAATTTTCTGTTCCTGCTGGGAGGAAACCAGTAGAGACAGCACTTTTAAAATATGTGAGACAGCTGTTGTTGGGGTCTGTAGACAGTCTGTACTCGCTCAAGGTATTTCAAATAATATTTTTCACAATGTCTTTTAAGAATCTCAGACACACATTACAAAGCACCATGGCATCAACTACAGATGGTCTCTTATCCAGACTCTTAGAAAAGCAGTACCAAGGGAGAGTGATTGCTGAGCTGCATTTAGGTAGTTTCACTCAACTGTTCTGGAGACACTTGCCTACACTGTGTGGGCCTCATAACTTTTGTCAGCATCAAATCTCAGGCGATTTTTTTAGAAGATAAAATACATGGAGGAATATGAATGCCTTAAAAAGCTTAGTACAAACATAACTAACCTGTTAAAAACTTTTAGCTGCTATCAAGAATAATTTGCATTGGAAATGGATTTTTATTTATTTGTGCAGTAAGCAGCGGATAAAGTTCTAAATTGGTTTAAGACAGCTGTTTCCATTTTAGCTGTTGTAAAAGGATAATCCTGTATACTTGTGTGCACAAACAGGTGGAGCCATTAAATGTCTTCTTCCTCTCTTTGAATACCTCCACTGCTCCGCATGCATATAGCCAGTAAAAGCTGTACAAAGGTTTCCTAATGAAACCACAGGGAAGCTGCTGGTCCCTTTGGGATTTCAAAATCAATTACAGTAACCTGTTTCAATTAAATGAGGAAGTTTTCAGTCACAATTAGGCCCAGCTTCTTTGCACAAGTCACCACAGAAGCTGAAGATGAAAGCAAATGCTCTGCCAGAGCGACAAGGGGAAAGTCCTAAGAGGGGATGAGAATAGTTCATGGATTTGCAAACATGTTATGAGATGTTATTTTTTTATCTGTCCAGTACTTCCATTTTGCCAAGGTGGTGGTGGTGGCAGGAAGGACCTGAATCCTTTCAGGGAAATCCTTGGTGAAGCAATAAAACGTAATCTATTTTAGAGTCAGGTTTACTGTTCTTCTAAGTCACAAAACCAAATAAAATTAATTTACCAGCAGGACATGTTGCAGGTAGAGATCTCACATAGTACAGGTGCAGATCAGCTTCTGGAGAGTCTAGCTGTTTACTTACGAATTCATACTTCTTCTAAGGACAGCTGAATCAATCAACTTCCATTGCCTAAAAATGTTATGCCTCAGTACAGTTTTCCAACAGCTTTGGAAAACCAACTGCATGGCTAAGCTAGCAAACTTTCTTTTCAATTATTGCTGCAGTGAAGTCTTATTAAAAATTTATAACCAAGCTAAGGTACCCAAAATACCGACACTATGTTAAAACTCATATGATTTATTCAGCAAGTTAATACAGAAAATAAGAGCTAGCTCTGGTGTTTACTAAGTGTCTTCTCATTCACGATGGCCCACCTTTGTGTCATGGGACACATGCTTCATGAATGGCACATTTTGTATCAGTACAAAAAAAATGGGCTGCAGATTGCCTATTTACTGACAAAATATAAAACCTGTGAAAATCCAAAATCAGAAAATGCAACCATACTTAATCAGGTACATTCCTAAAACTCATGTTTTCTTTACAAGGGAATTAAATTAGAAAGATGAGAATGACTTGCTTGCAAGCACAACGCTGACTCAGTAGAAAGTTAATAGATTCATGAATAAAGACACCAAGTTTCATCTGCCAAGATTCGCGGCAGGTTTTGCTACTTGTGATATATTTTCAGTGTAGTAATTGAAGTGTGATGTATCCCAGTGTTTAATACAAATGAGGATTTTCCTTTTTATTATTTGCTGTTTTGCTGTTTTAAAATGGTGACCTGAAATGATGCATAAACCCCAAAATTTAGATGGCTGTCTCTATAATCAGACTGAATCCTTCTGCTTATTAATTCATATTTAATCCTTCTTTGTGACTGACACGATGTCAGCTTGACAATAAAACTCTTCAATACAGTTTACTAAATATTCTCAAAGGCCTCAGCTGTTGGTATGTTGCTTATTTAGTGGCAACTTTTAAAAACTAAGTCAATAAAAATCAAAGGTCTGAAATTATATGTATTGAATTTTCTTTGTGATATTGTATAGAAAAAAAAAGATTGCTTGTAAAGTAATCATAGCATGGCTGACACTAAAAATGTCACAGAATTAAATGCAAATCCTTCCCAATAGAACATGTAAATAACAGAAATAGACAAAAGTTACTGAATGTTGTGGTTTTGTCATGCACATTATACACAAAAGTACATGCTTTCTGGCGATGTTTTTTAAAATTCGTGACAGTGGCTAGTCCTGAGGAAAGATTTGATAGAAAGAAAAGCAGTTATAAATTCACAAGCCATCAAGAACTGAAATTGGCAACAACAAAAACAATGAAGAATTAATATTTAAAGGGGAAAACACAAGGAAAACATGACTTCAGATAATAGAAGCAATGAGTGAGTATCAAAACCAAATAATAGATGCAGAATTTGGAAGAGTTTTTAACCAGTAGTGTCAGAGAAGCATATTTACAGTTATCATCAAGCTGATAAGTGAGCGTGCATATGATATGACATGGTATGGGAATCACTGCCATAAAATAGAATAAAATATGCCAGTGTTTGTGAGAAAATTTATGAACCAAAGTAGAGCTACACAGTTTCAGACCAAGGGTTCAGTTAGCCCAATATTCAGTTTCCAACTCTGATTACAAGCAGAAGTCTAGAAGGAAAAATCTATATGTCATGTATATATACTTTGTGTGTACTCCAAGAGTCTGATTTTTTCACATAGGCTTACTCATTCATTGCAGAAATCACCAGAACACTACAATAGACGTCCAAGTCAAAGCAGTTTCTTGAATAAGGAATCACTGATTCTGAATGCTTAAGTGTGTTAGGTTAGTGTCTGGTGAGGTTTTTTAGGAGTGGGAGCTGCGGAGATGGCTCCTGTGCAAAGTTTTCAGAATGTCACCCAGGTAAAAGTTGAACCCGCCTCTGATCAAGGCTGAGCCAATCAGCACCTCTGGGATCAATGTATTTAAGAGGGCAAAGCTGTCAGGCACCTACTATTCCCTTGTGTTGGGGAATGCTTTGTTTTGGAGAGGAAGGGGAGGTGAGATGAGCAAACATGCCATCATCAAGGTCAGGAAAGAGGGGGAGAAGGGTGCTGGAGCAGAGATTTCACTAAAGTATGAGGTGACATGGCATGAGATGACAGGCTAGGCCCCTGCGGCACGAAGAGATTAGTGGTAGCAAAGGATATGGGATGTACTAGCCCCTGAAGGACCCCATGCCGGAGCAGAATACTGTGCCCAAAGCATGCCATGACTCTGAGGGAAGCCGGTGCTGGAGCAGTCCATCACTGGGAGAACTGCAGCCCAAGGGAGGGGTCAGCATTGGAGCAGTTCAGAAGGAACTGTGGCCATGTGGGAAGGACTCATGTTAGAGAAATTCAAGGAGGACTGTCTCCTGCAAGAGGGACACCATGTTAGAGCAGGGGAAGACTGCGAGGAGTTCTCTCTCTGAGAAGGAGGGAGCAGCATGGACAGTGTGTGATGGATGGATCACAACCCCCGTTCTCTGCCCCCCTGCACAGCTGGTGGGGAGGAGGTAGCTGGGAAGACAAGAGGGGTGGGACGAAAGTGTTTTTAAGATCTGTTTGTATTTATTTTCTCTCTATCCTACTCTGATTTTTGATTGGCAAACTGATAGCGGTTCTCATGTCTAAATTAAATTGATATTTCATCCCCACGTGTATTCTGGTTTTTGTCCATGACCATAAGTGGTGAGTGAGCCCTCCCTGTCCTTAATCTTGATCCTTAAGCCTTTTGAGAATTTCCTCTCTTTCCAACACTGAAGAGGAGGAGGGAACAAGTAAGTCAGTGGTTGCACGGTTCTTTGTTGACAGCTGAGTGGGTTCAAACCATGATGTCATGCTTTGCACTTATCTAACCTATATATCCATATGCATTCATTACTGCTCTTTCCTTTCTCTGTCTTGTTCTGTATTCTTCCTGGTTCAAGGAAGTATTTTGCACCCTTACCTCCCACCGATGTCAGTGAAAGTCATCACTTAAATTAAAAGTATGTTAGCAGCTGAGTCAGCAGTCAGAAAGAAGAAAAGGATGTAAGTCATAAAAATGAAAGTGAGGGGAAAAAAATGAAGGGGAGAAATAGGGTAGAATATAACAATTATTCAGTACACTTCATGTTTGACTAATGTTTACATTTGACCTGAATTAAAATTTTTCTTTCCGAAACCTGAAATATTTAAAATATAGTATCTAGATTAAAAGTAAATACCAATCTGTTTAATGTCAATGAGCTTGAACTCACCATGCCTAATTTTTAAATGAATCCTGTTAAGAGTCATGTAAAGTGATGAAGTAGCATAACAGGAAAAAAAATGAATTAGAAACAGGGAACTTCTATGATGTTCAGCAATTAAGCCTATAGCTTACGGAGCCTAGCTGAGGAATTTGGTTAGTAAAAAAGAAATAGTAATATCCTCAAATTACTGATGCAGTGATACAATGATAAATTTTTACATCATAATACAGAGATAAAGTTTACCAGCAATTCTGACTACATCCCAGCTGGAAGACATTCCCTTCATCACAGCATGCCACATAAAAACTCATTTAAATGTCTATGCATAATCTACCATCTGAAAGTTTTAACCAGCTGCTCATGGATACACGTACATTATTTTACTTTAGTGATGCAAATAGATTTTCTTCAGCTTTTTTGACAAAGTTAGTTAGGAAAATTCTGTCCAGTTTCCTTTTCTGCTTTTGTAATTGTATTAGTGTGAAAATGGCCATCATTAAAACACAGTTCTTTAAGAATCATTTTTCTCTAGCGGATGTGTTAGTAGAGATCTTTAGCATTCCAGTCCACAAGCAATTAGGACCTCTTTTTAACCAAACTACAGAACCAGTTGTTCATTCCTCAGTCCAATTAATTATTTGGGGGATTTGCATGGGTGTGAGGTTGTTTTCTCTGTATATAGTTGAAAATGTAATATTGATTGTATATTCAATGAATTTGTAATTGACTGACTTGGGAGTCTTTGGCTATACGACAATGTGCCTTAAGCCCTCACTTGAATTACTTTCCTCTCTGCACCCTAGAATTTTTATTTGGAGACAGTGATGAAAGCCCAAGAAATGTCAAAGCTATGAAAAAAATAAATGCTGAGACTACACATATGTTTGGAGCAGGAGAGAGTCCAAGGAGCAATTTTCTCTTTCTCCAGAGCCATTCAGAGTTTTAATATTTATATTTCAGCATGTAAATTAACATGTAAAAATGGGTTGCTTGTCTAAGGTGCTCCATCAAGAGTAATTTCTCTTGAAATCTTGCCCCTTCAAAGCATTCTGCAGTCTGATTACTTTTAGGCCATTGATCATAATCTGCCACTGTGTGAAAAATATGTTTTATAATATATACATCAATGGAGTACAGCATTCAGATGAGATGTTCTACCATAGAGTCTGAAAGTGCCTTGTAAATAGAAACTCAGCAAGACTTTTAATTCATATTAGTTGAGTGACCGTTTTGCCACAGTTGGGAGAGACATGTGAAGTAGTTGCATTGCTAAGGCATAGCAGACTACAATGATGTCACAATCAAGATTTCTGAATACCTCGAGTCCAACCAAATAACTATATTTCTGGCTCTTCTGAGCATATTTTCCTCTTTCCACTTTGCATGTTCAATATCTTGTGCTGTGGAGCTGGATTATCACATGCATATAGAAAAATTTGTTTGCAAAATACAGCGTATAGCTCAGCGCTTCAAAGTTTGTAGTTAGAAGACATGCTTTATAATAGGCAAGGTGGCATTTCAAACACATACTAATCTTTCACTAGGAATAGTGCCTAAATTTCATATAGGATTTTGTGTGCCTTCATTTTGCTGTTCTTCCTGTTGCTCTGCAGTTCCAGCCCAGCTGAAGTGCCTCTATGCAAACGCATGCAACATGCCCAACAAACAGGAGGAGTTAAAAATCTGTGTGACCTGGGTGGCAATTACAGATACATGGTGGGACAGCTCGCATGACTAGAATGTGGTCCTTGATGGCTCTATCTTTTTTAGGAAAGATGAGCCAACGAGGCAAGGTGGTGGAGTTACTCGTTAAATGAGAGAGCAACTGGAGTGTGTTGAGTTCTGTCCAGGGGCAGATGAGGAATGAGTTGAGAGTTTGTGGTTGAGAATTAAGGGGCAGGCTAGTGTGGGTGGTACTGTGGTGGGTGTCTATTACAGTCCACTTGATCAGGATGAAGAAGTTGATGAGGCCTTCCACAGGCAGCTGAAAGCAGCCTGGCAATCACAGGTCCTGGTTCTCATGGGAGATTTCAAATACCCAGACCTTTGCTCTAAGGCCTACACAGCCTACACAGTCCAGGAGGCTCCTCCAGTGTATTGATGATAACTTCTTGATATAGATGGTGGATGAGCCGACCAGGAGAGGAGCACTGCTGGACCTCGTACTCACCAACAAGGAAGGTCTGGTTGAAGCAGTAAAGATTGAAGGCAACCTTGGCTGCAGCCACCATGAGATGGTGGAGTTCAGGATCTTGTGCAGTAGGAACAGAATACCAAGCAGGATTACAACCCTGGACTTCAGTAGGGCCTACTTTGGCCTCTTCAAGCAATTGCTAGGGGAAATCCCATGGGGCAGAGTACTAGAAGATAAAGGGGCCCAAGAGAGTTGGTTAATATTCAAGGATCATTTCTTCCAAGCTCGAGATCAGTGCATCCCAACAGGTAGGAAATTAAGAAGGGAATCCAGGAGACGCGCGTGGTTAAACAGGGACCTGCTGGGAAAACTCAAGCGGAAGAAGAAATTATATAGATCATGGAAGGAGGGGCTGGCCGCTTGGGTGGAATATAAGAATATTGTCAGAGGATGTAGGGAGACAACTAGAAAAGCAAAGGCCTCCTTTGAATTAAACCTTGCAAGGACGTGAAGGACAGCAGAAAAGGCTTCCTCAAATACTTTGCAGATAAAACTAACACTAGAGGCAGTGTAGGCTTGCTGCTGAATGAGGTGGGTGCCCTGGTGACAGAGGACACAGAGAAGGCAGAGTTACTGAATGCTTTCTTTGCCTCTGTCTATACTGCTGGAGACTGTCCTCAGAAGCCCCAGAGCCCTAAGGCCCCAGAGGAAGTCAGCATAAAGGAGGAGTTTGACCTGGTTGAGGAGGATTGGGTTAGGGATCAGTTCACAGAATCACAGAATGTTACGGGTTGGAAGGGACTTCAAAAGATCATCTGGTCCAACCCCCCTGCCAGAGAAGGATCACCAGGAATGCATCCAGGTGGGTTTTGAATGTCCCCAGAGAAGGAGACTCCACAACCTCTCTGGGGAGCCTGTGGCTATGTCACTCTCCAACATCTGTGATTCTGTGATTATATTCGAGGCCTACAAAATCCAAATTTTATCGTGTGCTTTCATGGGAAAGAAAAAAAGTATGCACCTTCAAAAGCGTTCTGTTTTCTTTTCTTTCTTTTTTTTTAGAAGGACTTGACTTCTTAAAATTTCCTGTTTTATTGAAAAGTAGAGAACTTGCTTACAAAACCCTGAGATCAAATATACTAGCCCTGTGATTCAGTACGATGTAAATCCACCATGAGCTCTCAGATCACACCTTTGGTATGAGCTCTCAGATCACACCTTTGGTATTTATCTTTCATGGGAAATGACCTAATGTTCATGACAAATCAAGATTTAAAATTAAAATACATTAGTTTGGTCTAATTCTGCTACTTCTGGAGTCAGTTAAACAGCCAACGCTTTATGGAAATGTAATGATCTGAACAACTCTTCATTTGAACTTCTTCCATTGTCATAAGTACATCTTTTGGAATACATTAAGCTAAGGACCCAGCATAGGATCTCTTCTAAAACTAAGCAATAGTTTTCTGAAGCCTTCGTGTACAAATGAGTGGAAGATTCTTTTAAAATAACTTAGAAATCTGACATTTTTTATATTACAGATTTTCTTAAATCTTGAGACATATGTGGATGTCTGAAGGTACAAATATTACCTAAGAGAAGCTTTCACGAGGGAGTTTAGTAGTTAGTAATTTTGGAAAATCCAATCTAGCAATTGTTTGCTTCCGTATACATGCTTAATCGCTTCTAAATACAGGCCCTTATGCATTTAATTGGAACTCATGCCCTTATATGCCTTTATCAAGCTGAAAAAATGTAGAAAAACATGTACTTAGGTGAGTAGAGAGGGTGGAGGCTGATATAAGCATCTATTTTATACTGAAGAGTGCCTGTAGATGCATGAAATTATGTTATATGTATTACTTCATGTGAATACTAGTTTAGTAATAGACCAAAGTTATCTTTTTATGTCCTTCATGGAGCCACATCATTCTAATATATATGGAAATTCAACATAAATGATAGAAGAATCTGTTGAGGATTAGGGCTGGGCTAGCCACTAAACACTGACAGATGTGCTCTAACCCCTCTCCCTCCCCAGGGGAAGGGAAATGGAATAAGGCAGAGGGACTTACAGATTGGAAAAGAAAACTAAAATAGCTTTAATAAACAGTGATAGTACCAATAAGGAAATATTGAAAATCATTAAAAATACACAAATATATACAAGTGATATCTACCACTATTCCCTCCTTGCTGATAGCAATCCCTACTGTTGCTGTGGAGCCGCCGGCTCAGCAGTAGAGTGGAACTGGATACAGGAGCTGGATTTGGGAATTCAGGATCAGGAACAAAGGCAGAAGAGTGGACACTGGCCATTAGAGCAAGAAGGCTTAAACCTCATTATCTCTCAGTTTCATACTGAATACATCATATATGGAAAGGTCATTTGTCTTGTCTGTTACTCCCCGGAGGTGCAACCTTTTACATCCTTGCAACTGTTTTTACTTCCCAGCACCCCCAACATGTTACACAAGATCCAGCAGTGACCTTGGTCACTGAAGGAGCAGGTATAAGTAAGATTGTCTCTGCATACCAATCCTTAGAAGTAACCGTCAGGTGTTATCACTTCTAGAAGCAGTCTCTGCAAAAACTTCAGAAAGTGCATCCTCTTAGAAGAGACTGAGCTGAAAAGTAAAATCACTGAACAGAACTGGTTCTGTTCAACTCAAACCAGGACACTGTTTCAGGTATGATGTTAGAAAAGTATGAACTTTAGTGCAGATTTGGTAATTTCTTAATAGAAATGTTTATAACTGTAGAGTATAAAATATATATGTATGTTTTATGTGCATAGCACTTCTACATCTCAGGTATGAATAGATAAACTAGTATTTGTATACTAATGGTATATAATGATTTAACTGTGCCAGGCTAGTTAAAGCACGTCTTTTCTGTGATTAAAAATGTTCTGGTTGTGTATAACTTGTTCCAAGACTGCATTATTCTTTCATATCTAAAATAATATCAATTAAATTTGAAATTACTTTGTCAAAAAAATATTTACATCATAATGAATGAAAATTTTTTGAGAGCTAAAATTTGTTCTTCTTCCTAACCCCTTGTTTCCATCCCCTCATCTTGAGTGACAATTTGGCTAAATATTAGAACAATGAAATTTTCTTTTTATTTCCTGAGAAAGGTAATTCAATCCCTTATAAATTTTGAATATAGCTGAGAACCTTAATTTCGTAGGCTAAATCTAAATGTGGATACTTTATGGATAATTCATAATGGGTTTAGCCATGCAGAACTCTGCACTGCTAAATACTTTCAGCCAGATTTCCAATTGGCTGTGGTTGATGCTGTAAGGGACCTCTGATGCACTTAGTATGTTGTCTGAAACATAATTCAGTTTTGATGAATTGAAAGGAAACTTTAATAGTTTTCTTAGTATTCGACCTTGAGATGAAAGCTATTATTCTTACTAGCTCATGAATGAAGTTCGTTTGTCAAAAAGGCCATAACATTATCATAACAAGAAAAGAGGTGTGAGGGAAAGGAGAAGAGAGGAAGAAGTGAGGAAAGTCATGGTCTAATTGTGAGACATTCATGATGCCTGCTGTTGCTATTGAGTTCAGCAGAACCTGCACAGGCTTTGCACTTCCAAAAAAATCAGATCGTTTGGCCATTAAAAGCCAAAAGATACCAGGCATTGAAAATGCATTTACTTTCCACTTTTGCCTATACAAATCAAAATGACCTTTCAAAGCAGACCTCGAAGGTCAGGCTTATCGCTTTTGCAGGCTTGAGTAAAATTTTCCTGTTTAACAGGACAATTTGCTGAAAAATGCTGTTCTAAGAATTATGACATTTCACCTGCCTATGCAGAATACACAGGTCTTGACTGGAGGCAATATCATCCATTACATTTATTGAAGCAAACTTCCTAGAACCTGCTCATTCATGGTTTTACTCTTAAAATGTGTTGCAGAGAAAAAAATAAGAATTCACATTTTGTAAAGTAAATAAATGTTTTAAGAAATAATAATAATGAAAAATGCTTCCAGTGGCTTAATGTCTGAGGGTGAAGAAAAGTGAGGTAGTATTTCCATTGCTTTGCCTTACTAGGAGTCATTTAATCTTTAAAGTTTTCTACTTCTTAGAATTTTAATGAAGAAAGCAAGTTGACGTTAATGGTATATGAAATCTTAGAATCCATACAGCATTAAAACATCACTCTGAAGAAATCCTGTAGGCAGGAGCAACTCCATCACATTCTCTTTTGAATGAGAACTCGTATTATTTGTACTTATCTTTGGAAATTCATGATGCTGACCAATAGGTTAAAATTCGAAAAAGATTCTGACATGAAAGATAGATACGAAAAACCACAGAAAAAGCCTTAAATGGATTTTTTTTCTGATATCTAAAACATGCAAACACCATCATCTAAATATAAATATTAATTCCTTATCTTCCACAGGATAACCCTACTTCCCTAAAACACTTCTATATATTTCCCGAATTACAAGTGGAACTTCTACATTCCAAGGAGCAACTGTTTAAAAAAACCCACAGGGTTAGCTACAGAACAGACTAGTTTGTCCTTTCTTACTCCTAACATGAGTATTATGATATGTTGAAATGAGAGAAAGCTAGGAAACATGAATAAAATTAATTTATATTTGTGTAACAACATTCACAACTTCAGATTTGAGGGTGAAGAAATAGAGGCAACAAATCAAATATTTCTTCATGCACAAATGGCAGTTATAATTTTGTGCAAGCTAGACTCTGTACATCTCTCTTAGAGGGGCCATTGTATGAGATTAAGAGAAATCTTTAAGAGGAGTAATAGTTCAAGATTTTTGTACAATTTGCCATCTGGTGGCAGGAACAAGGAGGGATGATGCCCAAAACTGACTTCTCAAAATACATTTAAGCCCAAGGCTTGAATGTAAAATTTTATAGTATCCAATTTAGCTGTGAATTTTGGGTTGTCACTGGAGGTTGGAGGATAGGACAGCTTTTCTGATCCTGGGGGGCAATCAGACATTACCATGGCCACACACCAGTGCTACATGTGTCCATGTTATCTATTCTGTCCATGAACTTCTTCCTAGTGGACTTTACCTAGGGCAGAGCAATGACTCAGAGGAGGTCATACTTTTGTGCTCGGGTAGAGAGGAACATGTTGGGAAAGTTAAGCATCTTCTCCCACACATCATGCAACTGGTATGTCTGCAAGGCTGGACTCACAACACTCCATTCTCACTACTGCTTAGGGGCTTGCACTGAAATTGTATTTCAAGCTCACTTGTTTACTGGAAATTCCATTTGTACAGACCATTGGCAGTCTGATCTGACCTATAATGTATTGAAAACACAGCCATGAATGTGTTAACAGTGGCAGCAGGCAATTAGTCCTCTACTTTTGAACAATTTAGTGATGAAAAATGGAACATATGTGCTAAAAAAGTAATAATAATTACTTTAAATAGTTGCGTTTAACAATTATTTTTAATACTATAGAGACAGGTAGATGTCTATTATGCTGGGTGCTGAGACAATATCTAATGATAATCCTTTCCCACAAGTTTTATAAAATAGTTCCCATGAGGTGAATTTGTTTTGTTTTGTTAGCTGTAATCCTTCCAGAACAAAGAAAAGCCTTGCATTTCTTTTCACTGTGAGGCGATTCTACACCACTGTTGCTTTATGTGTGTGATAACTGATAGCGAACCTTCTACATGGAAAAAGAATTCCTAAGAGAATGGTCATCACTTGCTGTCTTTGTGAAAGTAAGAACAAAATTAGCTCAGTCTGTCACCCATAACATGCAGATTAGGTATCAGGAAAAAGTTGGTGAAATTTTACAAAGGTCTTCTGGATAGGCTGTAGGATCTCTTGTATGATGGATCTCTAGAGCAGGTTAGCAAAGCATCTGCCATAGATAGCTTAATTATTGTAATTTCTGTTCAGCATAGGACCCAGGAATGTGACCTCTTCTGCTCTCTGTGATTCTCTGCTCTTATTTTCTAAAAATAGATGAAAAAAAAAGTTGAAAAAAATGGTCTTGCAATGCAAGACAGAAATAAAGCCAATACTCAGAAGATATCTGCAAGGTAAATGATTAATATAGCTATTTAATTAAACTACATCTCTATTGTAGCAAGCTTTCGTTCCTACTGAATCGAGGGTTAAAACAGCCCCAGAGGAAAATGGTAGAGAGTATTTTCATAATTTCCATACACTTTTCCTTATCATTTTGGAACAATATGTTTGCAGTGAAGAAATCTGAAGCTTTTTTTGCTGCATAAATTGCAGCAAAGTGCTAGAAGAATAACGATGAGAGAAAAAAAGAAAAATAACTAAGGAGAAATAATTATTTAAATATGATATTAGACGTTTGGGGGATTCTGAGCAGTTTTTGTTTCTTTTAATGTGTTCTTGAGAAATGAACACTAGCTAAATCAGTGAATTAAAAACTAAATGAAAAAATATCTTGAAAATCAGTTGGGGAATTTTCTTTTCCTTTCCTTTTTTTTTTTTTTAGCATATCTTTCTTGGAACCAAATTTCCTGGGTGTTGGGAATTTGTAGATTTACTCCAGCATCTTCTTAGGACAACTAATCAAACAGAGTTCAACAAAAAACACTCAGTTTTGGGGATAAAGTAGTGACACAAAACTATTTACACCACAATATCAGACTTTATACAAAAGAAAAGCATACATATTTTATTTGCATGCTTATGATTGCCAAATCGTATGGAAACTTATTGTAGAGAAAAAAAAAAAGACATTTGTCTTTATGGTCTTGGGTTTTACCTCTTCATATGTCTTGTTGCTTTTGGCAATCGAATTTACAACACTTTGAAAATTGTCCATATTTTCTCTGAGGAACATAGTTTCCTGCAGCAATTCTAAACAAAATATAGAGTTATTTTTTTGGTCAGACTTGATTGATGTAGGTTGAATTTTGTGGGAAGCAGTTTCGTAAGATCAGCTTCATGAACAACATCCTAGCAATGCAGATGACATCCTGAATCAATAACCAGATAATCTGAGTTCAGAACCTCCTACCATTTAACAAGTTAGATTTTAATATATTCTAAATCAGCTTGCCATAGAATGTCTAAGAAGAAAAAAAAATGAAGGTGGTGCCTCCATGGTTATAAGGTGCATTTTAAAAAGCCCAGTAAGAACCCAGTAAGGATGAGAAAGGTCTTGTAAGAGTAATGTGTTTTTCTTTCACTTAATTTTGGCTTTTTATTGTAACTGCCCCTTTCCCTGAAGGGAGCACTGTACCTCTCATGGGCACTTGTCCTCATACAAAGATCCCTCAGGCAGGCAAGCTGTATCCCAGGAGAGACAGTGAGATCTCTCATCTTGAAATACCAGGAGTCATAGTGACTCACTTGAAGTAGATGCCCAACTTCAAGGCAGTTAAAGTAAAATGATATGAATTCACTCCTCAGTGACCTTAGTCCAGAACTAAGTAACTTGTTATCACAGTACTACAAAGCTTTATTCTGACCAAAAAGTGTTTTATAAACAGCACAATTATATCTGAGTAGAAACACATGTCCCTAGTGTCTTGAAGATCTGTAACCTGGTTTTGCAAACTTCTTGAACAAAGGTACAGAAGCATGACAGTTGTATTTGTTACTTTTGGTTGGTTTTTTTTAAACAATAAATAGAAACTTTGCTTTATCAAAAATCATGGAAAACTAACTTTAGGAAACTAACTTTAGGAGAGGTGGATTGTAGTTTTGTCTATACATGCTGAAGGTTCAAGAAAAATACAATTACATTAAATTATATATACTCAGTGGCATGGGAATCTATTTAGGCAGATGTTTCTAGTTAGGAATTATGACTTTCGGAAAGCACTTAAGGCTTCACATTTAAAAATTTTATTATCTTACTGGAGGAGATGGGAATTAAGGTATGAATGGGAGGTGAAACGTCATAGGTAGAAAATGATGCATGAGAAATGAATAAGAAATGATGGAGTGAATGGAACAGGGATACTCAAATGCACAGGGATTCTGAAGGGTTAAATAAGAAGGAGCAGGGGAAGAGGATAGCAAAGCTCAGAGAGAAGAGAACTAAGAGCTGCAGGTAAAGGAAAAGTCAGAAAGATGATAATACTTGAAGGAAGGAGAGAGAAGGGGAGAAAAACAAGCAGAAATCTTTCTTAAATATGTAACATATCTGAATCACAGAATCATAGAATCATGGAATTGTCAGGGTTGGAAGGGACCTTAAAGATCATCTAGTTCCAACCTCCCCACCATGGGCAGGGACATCCCCCACTAGATCAGGCTGCTCAGAGCCCCATCCAGCCTGGCCTTAAAAACTTCCAGGGATGGGGATTCCACCACCTCTCTGGGCAACCTGTGCCAGTGTCTCACCACCCTCATGGGGAAGAACTTCTTCCTAACGTCCAATCTGAACCAATCCATCTCTAGCTTTAATCCATTCCCTCTAGTCCTATCACTACCCAACATCCTAAAAAGCCCATCATCAGCTTTCTTGTAGCCCCCCTTAAGATACTGGAAGGCCACAATAAGGTCTCCTCAGGAGCCTTCTTTTCTCCAGACTGAACAACCCCAGCTCTCAGCAGGCACCAGAAAATAAAAGGAGTAGCAAAACCAGACAGAAGTGGCTTTTTTGGTTTTCTGCAGCAACAGTGGACTGGACTTGGTTGTCTGTCACATCTCTTTGTTTTTTCCTACTCAAGTAAAAATAAGAAACAGGCAAATTCTTTTTATTCCCTGGATGCTATGAGCTAAAGTAGAAAATCTCAGCTTCCCTGGCTCCTTTGGAGTAAGCATCATAGCTCCGGCCTCCAGGAAATGGAGACTTCCCTCCTTTTTTAACCTGTCTACACTTTATTTTTGCTTTTAATGTCTTTTCATCACCATTCCTGGAACACCCTGGTTGTTTTTAAACAGTGGCTGGCTAGGCTAAAGCTCAGAAGGCCAGTTTACCAACACAGGCTCTTGTTTAGGGGGCCGTAATTTTTCCATTGCCTGAGGCCTAATTTTCAAAACTGCTTTGTAAATAAATTATAATATAAAATAAATAATCCTGAACTAATATTTTACTGTTATTGCTAGCTTTTATTGTTTTGGGCAAAGCAGACCTAATAATTATCATGACAGAAGGTGGAATCAGAAAGGTGTCTTTTGCCACACTGGAGAAATACTTCTCTGAAGAGAAATTGGATGCTGAACATATGCAAAGCAATTAATTTTAAATTAGAATAAATAACTCTTTTACCCAAGAAAAGGGAATATAAAGTATAAAACATTTAATAGTTTTTTCTCATTGCAGATCTTTCTTTAGGGATTCTTAGTACAGATTGTGTACAATCAATAATGTTTTATGTAGTGTAATGAGAGCTCAGAAGACAACTGATGAGAATATTTTATGGTCGTTGCCTTGACTCAGGTATGTTATAATATTTTTTAATATAAGTAACTATGCGGTAAATAATTATGCAGAGTTGTTTTGCTTATATTGTATGCAAAAAATGAAGTCTGAACAAAGGGTTAAACTCGCTATAACAGAAATATGCTCTTCCTTATATTTTTTTGTTTGTTTAAAATTCCCCACAGCAGACCCAAAGCAGAATTCTTACAAACAAATTTTCCTCTTCCATTAATTTCATTTCCTGTTCTTACTATTGCAAAAAGAGAAAGAAAACAACAATGACAACAGAAGTAAGTGAGAATAAAAAGAACTAAAAAATATACATTCTTTGGTTTACACATAAACTTTTGATTTAATTATTATGATGTGAGGTGTGTAAAACTGAAATACCCCGACTGTATGCCTGTCCTTTTTTAATTAAGGGTGCATGAGATTGGCATTTCTGAATAGCAGTTTATACCTCCTAAAATATGTGTCTTAGAGTGATGAGTTTAATTAGACTAGACCAAACTAGACTGGAATATTTAATTTGAAAGGACCTACAATAAGTATCTAGTCCAAGTGCCTGATCACTTCAGGGCTGACCAAATCAACATTCTGGAGAATTTTTCCTACCTTTAAGTATAGAGGGAAGCAAGTTAACAAGCTAGATCAAACTACTACATAATGTTTATCCCATGCCTTACTAAGGAAATCCTAGTTGCACACTTTCTGGGGGTGGCAATCACTAAAACATTTACAGCTACCTCTAATAAATCAAGTGAACAGGTCTAGTTTTTATTATTTTTTTTGGTTTATTTGTTTGTTTTTAATATTTACATTCTCTGAAGAAATATCGCTCTCAAGTATTACAAGATTTCGTAGCAACTTATGGGAAATTACTCAGATATGAAGCTTAGGCACAGAAAAGCGTCATCGCCAGCAGTAATGAGGACTGTAACAAACTCAGCAATGAATGATTACTGGGAAGCTGGAGAGAATGCTACATTAACACTCCTCACCGCTGAGCTGGCAAGCTCATCTTTGTGACAGTTACTTGTGTCAAAGCAATTTTAGAACCCAGACTTTCCTGCTGTTAAAGGGTTGCTTTCCTGTTAGGATCTGGATATGCTTAGTAGAATAGTTTGTTCATTGTGTCAAAAGAATTTCTGTCACCATTAAGAGGGCAAATTTTTAAGGTTCTAAGGCTTTGCAAAGTGTTTTATAGTCAGAGCAGATATCACAGAAGCTCACAACAATGAAGCAAAGGATCTCATTTCAGAGACATCTCTGATGGGCTCCCCTTTTTAGGATTGCAGTGCAAGAGTAACTCCTGACATTACACAACCTGTATGCCTCTGGAGGACAAAAGCAGGTTTTTTGCATTAGGTAGTGATGAGCTCGCATCAGAATCTTCCTTATTCCTATTGCTCATTAGTTTGTATAGTGCTACTCTCAGCAAGAAAAGATCAGTATCTGTACTATTTCAGACAGGTACAGCTAAAATTAGGCAGTACTGCTTGCTCATTGTAGTCTGGTTCCCACCTCTTCTCCCTGTGTATGTGCAAAGTGCCAGTTTTGAAGCACAAAATGTACAGTCAGTGTTTAGGTTTCGATGATACATATACTTATGCATATATAATAATGAATAAGCATGCCTCAAATTCTGGTTCTTCACTATTTGCTGAACATATGACTAGCGCAGATAGGAAAAATATCTTAAATTATTGGTGAGATTTTCTGGTCACTGCTACTCAAGAAAACTGAACTTGAGACTAAAGAGATTCAGGAAAGCAATATGGATGTTAGTGGAACAAAATTTTTTTTAGCTGAGGACACTGGGAGACAAAGGAAAACCAAACATGGAAACAGACATGAAATTTGTATGTTCATGCAGAAACACTAGGGAGAAAGAAGAATCATGTAAGTTTTTGTGCTAATATGAAAACAAGTATGTATTGAGTTTGCTTGGCAAGGGTTGGGTGGCAGTGAAGATTACAGAGGTTGCTTCTGTGAGAAGCAGCTAGAAACTTTCCCTGTGTCTGATAGAGCCAATGTCAGTTGGCTCCAAAGACGGACCTGCTGTTGGGTAAGACCAAGCCCATAGGCAATGGTAGCAACACCTCCATGGTAACGTATTTAAGAAGGAGGAAAATTGCAGAGCAATTGCAGCTGGAAACATATTCCTGGTCAACACCAAGGACAGTGAAGAAGGAGGGGGAGGAGGTGCTCCAAGTGCTGGAGGAGAGATTCCCTTGCAGCCTGTGAAGAAGACCATGATGAGGCAGGCTGTTGCCCTGCAGCACATGTTGGACCATGGTGGAGCAGAGGTCCATCTGCAGCCCATGGAGAACCACATACTGGAGCAGGTGGATGCCCAAAGGAGTCTGTGACCTCATGGAAAACCCACACTGCAGCAGGCTTCTGGCAGGACCTGTGTCCCCATGGAGAAGGGAGACCATGCTAGAGGAGGTTTGCTGGCAGAACTGTTTCCTGAAGGACTGCACCCTGTGGAAGGGACCCACTCTGGAGCAGTACATGAAGAACTGTAGCCCACGGGAAGGACTCACATTGGAGAAGTTTGAGGAAGATTGTCTCATGTGGGAGGGGCCCTATACTGGAGAAGAGGGAAAGTGCGAGAAGTCCTCTCCCTGAAAAAGAATGAGTGGCAGAGACTATGTGTGGTGAACTGGCCACAGCCTTCATTCCCTGTTCCCCTGTGCCACTGCTTGGGGGTGGGGAGAGGTAGATAAATCAGGAGTGAAATTAAGCCTGGGAAGAAGAGAGGGTGGGGGGAAGGTGTTTTAAGATTTCGGTTTGTTTCTCATTTCTCTAATTCGATTGGTAGTAAATTAAGTTAATTTCCTCTAGTCGAGTCTGTTTTGCTGTGATGGTAATTGGTGAGAGATCTCTCCCTGTCCTTATCTTAACCCATGAGCCTTTCATTATATTTTCTCTCCCCTGTCCAGCTGGGGAGGGGAGTGATAGAACAGCTTTGGTGCACATCTGGTGTACACTCAGGGTCAACCCACCACAGAATGGTAATAAACTGACATCAAATATATATAAACTGGAAATTACAAAAAGAATTCTCTGGTTAGAAATAAACTTGAAAAGAGGAGAGTAAGAGAATGAGAAAGCAGCAGAGGAGGATATGGATTGAAATAAGACAAACAACTACAACCTTTTTTTTTTTTCTTGCCTAAAAACATCATGTCAATTTTGAAATAGCTTTGACCTGGAAAAAAATTGAACAGATCCAGAGACAGAGTGTAAATGACATTGAGCCAAGGAAGAAATTCTTGCTTGGTGACCTAAAAAGAGCTAAGTGAGCTTATGCTAATTTCTGGCCTCAAGAAATATGTATTAAAGAAATATGTATTCAAAGAATAAGAGCAGTTCATATTAATAGGGAGAATGGTTTATATATGTATCAGACCTTAGTACATTGTTTTATTAAATTGTTGTATGTGGATTCCTAGTGATTCTCTGCCCATCTGGGAAACATGCGGTTCTGAGGAAGATGGACAGGCATCTCATTAATCATCCACGAATCCATGGATCAAAGCATTGTGTCAGCAGATGTGTGCATTCATTCTTCTAAAATAATAATGAATAATCATATTTTTCTTTGACGTGCTTTAAAAATGAAACTTACTAAATTTTAGTGAAGAATATAGTATTAGGTGAGTAGGATTTACACTTCTCACTGTTCCATGAGAAATGAACTGGCACAAATACTGAAACATTTTCCTGTGATAAGAGCAAGGCCGTAGAAAAATTTTCCCCCATCCCTGTTCGCATTTCCACCTCTGCCCTTTTCACTTGCTAATCAGTCTGTTGAGCAAATTACATGCTGAGAGTAATACCATAGTGCCTGAACTACTCAGTATTTTCCTCCAAATTAAACAAACATTCTAAAGGCTAAGCCCAAAATGCTTGTTTTTCTTTTTAATTCCAAGTTAGTTAAGTGTGTTATACAATCTAAGGCAAGGTGACTCTATTAGGATTTCCCATATGACTCTTTGGTTTTAAAGCAGAATCATTTAAAAACAAAACACATAAGCCATTACTGCTGACTGCTAAATGAAGAAGGTAGTGTTTTGTTCTGTTTAAAAAACAAAACAAACCACTCTTAAAAATCCAGTGAAAAGGGTCTGTGTTTGTCACATAAGATGGGCAATGTTACATTAATGAAGAGTAATACTCAGACATATTATTAAAATACAAATGAGAATTTGGAGAACAGTCAGTAAATCACATTTAATGACTGGTTTAAAGTTTCTCTCCTACACATCTAAGCTAATTAAAACCTTCAAACATAAGAGTAGAATAGTGATTATATTGGTTTAAGATTCTGCTGATGAAATTAAAGGGTCTATCATACGTTGTCAAACCTTCAGATTTTAAACTAGAGACAGCCTTTCAAAGAAAAACTAGTGATAAAAGTTCAGGTGAGACAATGCTGGAATAAAGATCAATGTGCCCAAATGACTGTGACAGTGTATTATGGCTGGAGGCCTAAAAGCCAATGAAAGATAAGGTCTCAACAGAAGGACTGTCAAAGAAAACAACAGATATAAAGAAAAAGCCCAGGCAGGAGTAGAGTATATTTTGCAATAGCAGTGAGGGAAAGAAAGACTGGAAGAATGAGGTTGTGAAATCCAGCCTGATCTTCTGACTTCTAAAAATGTGTCTCCTAGAGCCAGCCTTTAAAAACAAAGAGCTTTGTTTCTGGTTTCCAGCGGATTATGGAAAGTCATTAAAAGTAACGTTAACCCTTCATAATGTATTTCAATGAAAATTGGAGGTTGTTATTTAACCACCATGTGCATCACAGTATATTCCCTCCTGAGTTTAGAAGATCATGGCTGAGTCTCAGCTTTTAGGTTATGTACCACATGATACAGTTAGGTGGATGCTGGCCGTTTTCCATCTTGTTCCTAGTTTTCACTCACTGAATAGCTAAACTCCCTGCAGCCAAGCAAACCAACGAACAAGACCTAAACAGGTGTATTTCTAGTACACACTTTCATAGAGTGAACAACTCAAACCCCCTGAGAAGTATAAATGTCTTTTTTTCTGTCTAGAATGCTTGTAGTCATTACTTCTGCCACTACATCCTTTAAGTTATAAGCACAAAAATTGAAAAAAAATGGAATAACTATACCTCAGTCTCATACTCCAATACTTCAAAATACATAGAATCCTAATCTGGGCTTTGTAGCTCTACTGAATCCTCTTAGAAAACTCCCCAAGTTGGATGACATAACTAGCCCATAAATTCAGAATTGCTGGCACATCCAAAATGTGTTCATGGTAAGATTTTCAGAAGCTTACAAATATCACCATGGATACCACTGTGTCCTGAATGAGACTTAAACAAATCAGCCTAAAGACCTAATTTTTTTGCATTACCTTTTACTTCTGAATTCATTGTGAAATATACACTAAATATTCTATTAAACATAAACAAGAATTACAGATTTATCTGATAGAATCAACTCTTTAAAATGTACATAAAAACAATCAGTCTACACAAAGTTTTCTATTCTCTACTTTCTCTACCAAACTGGACCACAGAGGTGTTTTGAAGGAAGATGCCTCTCACCCTTAAGAATGTCAAATAAACATCTGGTAAGCAGCAAACAGTAAACTGGAAAGTCATTGTATGGCAGCAAAGTTAATTCAGAGGTCTCTGATGGGAGAAATATCCTTTTCATCACTTCTATACCCTGTAATTGATTTTAATTATCAGTTTAGTCAAATATATATTGGTAGGAGGGTCAGAACCTACAAAGACATACTCCACTGCTTGTGAGCTAATGGGACACAGCTGCAAAGGAAACAAAACAGTGTAATTAAACTTTTGTCTCCTTTATTCCTTTCTTCCAAGCATTATAAATGTTATTTTTGTATTGGTAGAAAACAGAATAATTAAGTAATGATTTTTAGCCCTAAGAAGCACAGATTTAGAGATCCCTCTCATCCACACCTCCAATGCAAATATCTTTCCAATTGCATGTCACAAGGCTTTCATGGTCTAATAGATCAGCCCCATTTGGGTCTGTGAGGAAAGATAGAATCTGGAGGTAAGAAGGGAAACAAACCAGCTCTAGGCTTAGTATGTACAACACATGCAGACTAAAAGGGGAATTGATCTTAGGTTTTCCTTCAGCTCTAATTTCATAGTAGTTTTCTTTGTGAATGTATTTACTCTAAGCTGTATATTCACAGTTCAGAGGACTATGGTAAAATAACTAAAAATTTTTACCCTCTTAGCTGGTAGTATATGTCCAATTGTTGATATATTTCACACAAAAAAATAATTCAATTACCCTCTAAGTAAAGAAATGCTTCCTAATATCCATTCTAAACATACTCGAGTGCATCTATGAACCATTCACATGTGTCCTCCTTCTCTACATCCTCTCCTCAAGAAGCTGCAGAGAGCAAAAAGGTCATCCTTTAGCCTCCTCTCCAGACTACACAAACCCAGAGCCCACAGTTGCTCCTCACAGGATGTGCCTTCTAGCCCTTTCACCAGCTTTGTTGTCCTCCTCTGGACTCATTCAAGCACCTTCATACAGGTGAGGCGACACCAACACCAAATACAGCAGGCTGATCACGTCTTTTTACTCACTCTTTATGCTGTGTTTGATGCAACTTGGGTTTTGTTCTGCCCTTTTGGCTGCCAGACCATACTTCTGATTCACATTGAACCTGCTGTCAAGTCATTCTCTAACACAGTAGGTGATACAACTTTGCAGGAAGAGGAAACCAGGATCTTGCTGTATTGCACAGTAAGAATAATTTTATAGAGCCCACCTAAAATGAAGGTCAAGTATAAGTATTAGCCATCCACACCACTGGATTTTTAGCCAGTTCCTGAAGGAGGTTTTGCTTATGACAGTTCTCGCTCTCCCAGCCAAGGTCCAGGCACACTAGGAGGAACAGCACATGCCAAGCATATTTTGCTTAAAGGCAGAGCTAACCTGGTCCCTGACTTGCTGTATGGGGCTGGATTCTGGCAGCGGGGGAGGGGAGCTGAAGGGTAGCTTCTTGCAAGAAGCTGCTAGAAGCTTCCCGAGTTTGATAGAGCCAATGCCAGCCGGCTCCAAAGAGGGACCCGCCGCTGCACCAAGGCTGAGCCTATCAGTAAAGTGATAGGAGAGGAACGCCTCTGTGAAAATAGATTTAAGAATGGGGATGAAGAACTGTGCCACAACAGCTGGAACAGAGATGGAGGAGTG